>NC_090338.1:63520068-63795068 GCF_035084215.1 Heptranchias perlo
AATTTTATTTCCCTTCACTGACTTTTGCCCGAAGCCGGTGGGGATGACGCTGAGGCTGGCAGGCAAGAAATAGCCCCCGGCAAAGTATGTGAGAAAGGGAGGGGGATGGAAAATGATGGCAGTCGGGGGAGGCTTGGGGCTGGGGCTACGGAGGCCCATCATCTGCTGGAGGAGCACTCGTTAAGACAGTACATCTTTAACCCTGTAGATAGCCAGTTTAGCATTCAACCTCACCTTAAGCCAAATCACTGCCTGCAGTGTAAAACCTTAATAATTTGTTCTTGCTGAAGGTATCCTTAAATAGAAATCGTGTGTTGAGTTATTAGAATAAAATTCCATGATCAGGGGCACAGTTGGGGCGTGATTTCGATGGCTGGGGTGACTAATTTGAAGCAGAACCTGGATCTGCAGTGTTCCCACCTCTCTTGTGGCCTGGAGAGGGACAATTGTCTTTACCAAGTTGCTCCTGTTCCCTGAAGTGAAGCAAAAGAACTTGTAATCCAATTTTCATCGACCCAGTCTGGGCCTCCGGAGTCCCCTCCCAGTACGGTACAGTGCTACTCCGACTTGCTCCTTTTCAGTGAGGTGGACACTCTCTGTTGTACTGCTACAGATGCTCTGAATATTCAAATGACCCCTGTCCCAGGATTTGGGACCAGGTTGGTGGCGGGTTACAGTGGGGGATGGAATTCTCCACTGTAATCGAGATTGCCAGATTTCTAGGCTATTACGGAGTACAAGACCTATTTTTGATTCACTTTTCTCCCCTTCTCTAGGCATTGGTTCATGCATGGGTACAGCTCCATGGGAGCTGGGAGCTCTACAGTATCTCATCCAGGAGCCATTCTTCATGTGTGTTCATAGACATTGCTTGGTACTATTGGCAATTTTACTGTATGAAGGTTTAATAATTTCCCCTCAGTTATTTTAAACAGAGGTGTTAGTTCAGTTATTTGGGTAAACACCAATGTTAATATAGAGGAGAAGAATTTCTACAAGTGCGTTAAGTGCTCATGTGAAAACTTTGCCTACAGTAATTTCCACCCTTGTGTGTCAGGCTGTTTGACAGTGGGAGTATTACACTTGACCCCAACTAGACATTTGCACACATATGTACAGGGGGTCATTGGATAGCATCCAGGATTGAGAGCGCTGGTTGGTTTCTTGCTTCTTTAGTCCATGATGTCAAGGCCAATTGCAGATACCCTACCAACTGTTGTCACAGACTAAGATTAGCTAACTAAGAGCAGACTGAGACCTTCTGGTCTCTATATAGCTTAGCTGCACATTGCCTTTATCAATTTAACCAACTTAACCAGCAGGGGAGCTCAGCAATCATAATGTTTAAGTAGGTACATGTTTTCCTTTACCGATTTACCAACGGCTTTGAAAATTTCTGCTTCTTTTCAAAATTGCTCTCTGTTGACTCCAGAAGACTCAAAATAACAAGAACAATATGAGTGGATAGGCAAAGGCGAAGGCTCCACTCTAAAATCTCATCTCCTATTTTTCCATTGACACAGGGCCACAAGTTGCAACAGTCTGGCAGCATACCAAAGAAATGTTGGGTGGGCTTTTGCTGAAAGAAAGAGTATCTGTTGGAACTGTTGGCAGTGTTTTAAGTGGTGATAGTCTGTTTTTTCCACATGTGTAGGTGTCTACCTTCCCGAAGTGATTGGATGGGATTTAATAAAACTTACCGTCAACTCTTGGCAAACTATGTTGGCAATTTCAATTTTGCAATTGCAGCTGTATAAATTAAGAACCTTCTGTTTGTGTCATCTAACTGAATCATTTCCTTTGGCATCTATGTTCCAGGCCTCGCACAGCCAAACTGGTGGCAGGAGGGAGCCAAGGAATGTGATGCAGAATGTGCTAGTGGATTTGCACTAAAATAAAAAATGGCAATTTATTCTTGAATTAAAAAGAATAACGGGGAAGAACTGAAGATGTCCAAGAAGGGGCGTGGGAAGGCTGAAAAGCCTGAAGCCCTAATAGCTGCCTTACAGGCTGCTAATGAGGAACTCAGGACTAAACTGACTGATATACAAATAGAGCTTCATCAGGAGAAATGTAAGGTGAGTGATGCCTCTTTATTTGGTTAAATACAGCGAAGGGGGATAAAAGTATAGTCTTGGAAGTATTTCCCAGTTGAATCTAAAATAATGAATAATGTACAAACCTTTAATAAGAACTAATTGATAAGCAGTCAGAAAAACCACGATTGAGGTATTGTAGCCCAAGATTGCGGTTGTTGTAATCATTTTAAGTGTTTACGCTAATAGAGGTTTCTAATCATTTTGGCCAGAAGGTTGACTAACAGAATAATCATTAACCTTTAATCATTGAAGCTTTTTTTCACCATAGAGTACACATCCTGTAGGGGAGGCTGTACTATTTGATATAAATACCACCTGATGTTATACCAAGCCACATAGACCAGGAAAGCCCCGAGATTGATCCTTGGCCTGTACCGAGTTAGCTGATCTCAGCTGAGGCACAGTGGAGTTCTACAATAGACATCAGTGCTCCCAGACGAGTGAAGGGAAAGGTCATCTATGGCTTTCCGCTTCTCATCACCTTCCAGTGACTTCTGCTTGAAGGTTTTTGTGTAGATGTTGGATGAGGACAGGCCTAGATCAGCTGCGAGACCTTCTATGGAAGATTGGATATTTGGGTGAGATATCCTGAGGGCTGCCATGACCTGTGGAACTAAAGTTCTGTACAAGTCACCAACATCAGTCAATGAGAAGAGAAAGTTGCAAAAAGCAAAGCAAGTGTCCTTCTGCAGGAGAATTAGATATCCATCCTAAATACTTCCTTATTTTGGATACTAGTGGAGCAATGCTGAAAGCAGCCTTACAGGCTAAAACTGCAGAGTATCTAAGTCATCAATCATTCAGTCAGTACCGGTAAATGTTTCTCTTGATCAACCCTTATTCTCTGTTCTTTCTGGAACCATTGCCTGCAAAAGTTGAATTTTAGCTCCAGTTACCAAAATATTTCTACAGAGAAAGACTAAAACAATGTCTATATATTCATAGAATCATACAACATAGAAGAAGGCCATTCGGCCCATCATGCCTGTGCCAGCTTCTTGAACGAGCTATGCAATTAATCCCACTCCCCTGCTCGTTCCCTATAGCCCTGCCATAAACCTGGACAAGGCAGACTTGACCATCTTTCCCAATTTCTACATCACTTTTACGATAATTGCAAGAGCTACTGAGCAGCACTGGTTTCTCTCTGTCACCTTTGAACTTCCTATCACTTTAAGGTTAACTGTCAAGAGCTAAAGGTAAACACAATGCAACTTATAGCTGCCCACTGATAAACCCTTCCAAATCACAGCTGAACCACTTCTGGTTTGATTTCATGCCCATATGAAAATCGAGAGGACTGTGTTACTCATTGACTCGTTTGTTCCTCACAAGTGGCAGCACCTTACATTATTTTCAATTTTCATGCCAACTTTTGACTGATAAAAGATCGAAACGTCATTATGCAGTTAAAATGCCCATATTTAGTTCAGTTGCTCGTATGGTATTAAATCTGCTATTTTACTCCCCAGTGCACTGTTTGTTTTGGCATTTCAATTGTCTGTGTTATTATGCTTTCAGGTTAGTAAACTTGAACGAGAAAAGGTACAAGAGGTGAAGCGTATAAGGGAGCAGGAGCAGCACAAGCACACAGCAACAGTCACAGACTTGAAAAGCAAACTCCACGAGGATAAAATGAAAGAACTGCAGTCTGTTCGAGAGACGTTGATAAAGCAACATGATCAAGAACTGGCTCGTACGATCAAAATCAAAGACCACGAGATTCAGCGACTTAAGTCACTTGTGAATGCACTGCGAGATGGCAGCAGTGACAAAGTAAGAACAGCGTTGTCTAATGAGGCCCGGGACGAGGCTCGGAAAGCATTTGACTCTGAGCGCCTTAAACTGTTGCAGGAACTAAGTGAACTGAAATCAGCCAAGAAACAGGTGGACGAGTCACTGAACAACATGATTCAATCAGATAAGATAAAGGCGGGAAATTTGAGGAGTGAGCACCACTCCCATCAAGAGGCCATTGCCAAAATCAAATGGGAGTCTGAAAAGGACATCCGAAGGCTGGTGAGGATTATTGATTTCATGACTTCAGCAGTTCCATTGTCATTTCAAAGGCTTTGCTTTTTTTAAAAAAACAGTATTGTAATCTTGGCAAATCTTGCATGTGTCAGGTAATTTTTCATAGTTAAAAGAAAAAGAGAGATTTGCATTTATAAAGCACTTTATCACATTTTCCAGAAACGTCTCAAAACACTTCACATAAATTGAATTACTTTAAAGTGCAGTGACTTGTTATATAAGCAAATATTAATGTGTATGTAGTCAACATGCTAAAATTATAACCACTGTAATGGCCAATTGCATTGGTGGCACGCAAATGCTATTTAGTGGCAGTGTTTTCATTGAAACTGATACCCTATAGCATGGGGTTAACAGGCAAGAAAATCCAAACTGGGGGCCAACCAGGCGGCATTATCCAAAGGAATGGATTTGTGGGAGTTAAGAATGTAGTTTTGCGTGTCATCAAGGTGAGGGATGTTAGTTCTGAGGGTTTGGAGTGCTTCCCATTTGAGGTACTCATTTTCAGCATCATTCCCAGGTCACGTATAAAACAAACAGTATTGACACAGCCACATGCAACTCTGCCCAACCCAGAAGAACACCTCTTACTGCACCAATTTCACAAAAGGGCCCTGATTCAGACGCAGGACCCTGAATGAGATATTTTCCATTTCCAGCCATTCTGAATTAGATTGGGACAGTTTTAGTGCTGTGGACCCATGCTCACTAGGTGCTGGATTGAGCCTATCTGAACTCCTTTCATATAGGGCCCTTACAGAGAGCAGACAGAGGAGGCTTTCATTTCATCAGTCTGGAATGGATTTGAACCTGGGTCGGCGAGGTGAAAGGCCAGTGTCTAGTCCACTATATCATTCAGTTTTCCATCTGAATAATCAAGGGTTATAAAGAAAAAAGTAATAAAACACAATGTGTTATTTTAATCCCTCTGTAATGACTTGTTGCATCACTAATTTATTTCACATACCTCTAAAGATCACCTGATAATGTCCCTTCTGTTCCTATTATATAATTGCAGTGAATTATACAGGATTGATCTTCATGTACATAGAGTTACATAGAATTTACAGCACAGAAAGAGGCCATTCGGCCCAACTGGTCCATGCCGGTGTTTATGCTCCACAAGAGCCTCCTCCCATCCCTCTTCATCTAACCCTATCAGAATATCCTTCTATTCCTTTCTCCCTCATGTGTTTATCTAGCTTCCCCTTAAATGCATCTATGCTATTCGTCTCAATTACTCCTTGTGGTAGCGGGTTCCACATTCTTACCACTCTCTGGGTAAAGAGGTTTCTCCTGAATTCCCTATTGGATTTACTAGTGACTATCTTACATTTATGGCCCCTAGTTTTGGACTCCCCCACAAGTGGAAACATCTTCTCTACGTCTAGGGTTGTTGGCTCGGATTGTTTCACTTTGGCCCCCGTAACCTGCCAAACATCCCAGACTCTCTTAGACACAGTTAATAGGACAGTTGGTGGTTCCAATATTACTGTGAAAGCGATACAAACGGACACTCCCAAAAACGGACACTTATTGACAGTCCCGAATAACTTACATTGTAACTGATACAAGCTGCACTTTGAAACCACGGACACTCGCAAATTACGAACTACAGCCTTCAATGCACCAAGTCCGTTCACAATTTAAAACGCAGGGCACGCAGGTCAGCGTGAGGCGGCAGCAGGTGAAAGAAATGGCTGTTGTGGAATGGGGAGTTCTTTACCCAGCATCCATAGCGGCAGAGAACCCACTCGATCTCTGGGATTGAATGCCTGCACGGCTCCATCCCTGGGATAGAGTGGTTTCTGTGCCGCTATGGATGCTGGGTAAAGAACTCCCCATTCAACAAAATCCCGGGAACTGCACCGGGTAACATCACATCTCACTCTACCAGTACATCAGATACTGATGAGCTGCTAACAGACCCCTACCCACCACCACCCCCCCCACAGCGCTCCAAACATTAGCAGCTGCAGCACACAGAGGGAGGGGGTCCCGGACAGGGGTCTGCAGGACATAAATCCCCCCCAATTTAGCTGGGATCTCTCATGCACTCCGGCTCTACAGCAGGCACCTCACCCTGTGCAGGCTGCCAACGTAGCAGATCCCAGGATCGTGACATCCCTCCCTCAGTGGAAAAGGATCCTGGGATGGCAATGAACAATCCAACAAACAGAAAATGAACTGAAATCACATCCTGCTGGCAGTGCTCCACAATTAGGCACGATCCCAGGTGGGGGTGAAAAAAAGAAGGAACGCTGGAGGAGATACAGCTAATCCCGGGATATTTGGTTCACCTGGTTTACCATACATACAATGACCATTTTGAAAATAAGGACACCTGATGCAAATCCCTTAGGTGTCCCTAATTTATGGGTCTCACTGTATATTTATAAGCAGAAAGGACAATGTCAAATATAATTTTATTTACACAATTAGATTTCTTACCGAGCATGCCCTGTTGTTTGAGTTTATTGGTGAAGTTTACTTTTTGATATGTTTTTGAAAGTTAGTATGTTTTTGGAAATTACAACTTAGAGATAGCATTTAAATTACCTGAGAAGTATTGGTACACTCAATCTATAGTCTTATTAAACGGTTTCTCTGTAAATCAGTGGGGTAGAAATTGGTTGTGTTTTGCATATTTTCCTGATCCAAAATGTGTGCCACGAGGTTGAATTCTGCAGCGCAGTGTTCCTAAACATCACCGGAAGTGCAGCAACGCCATATTGGTTCGGGCGCTCATAGGTGACTATGTCAGCCGCCTGAAACAATCATAAGACTTTTCCTTTAGTTGTGCTTTCTCTTCCTTATTTCTGGAGGTGGTTTTACAAAATATACAAAAAAGAATTTATGAAATTTATTCCAAGTAAATGAGGAAACAACCTGACGAGACCTCCTTTCCTGAGAGCCAGCAGCAACTTAAAAATATCTTGCACTTATTGGGCAGCGCCAGCTGTAACCATGGTAACTCCCTTGTGATGAGTGTTCCAAACAAAAGTTAATGGCAGAGATGAGTGACAAAAGAAATGCCCTCGATTAACTTATTTACCAAATGAAATGAAGTTAAATAAGCTCACACCAGAGCCACGTTCTAATAGCCACTGTGCTGTATCTTCTTTGATGAATGCACACAGGTAATGGCTTCATGTACACTCGTGTACATTGTGATAAAGCACTGTTAAACACTACTCCATACCATGCCACACAAGATGACTTGACTCTCTGCTAATCAAATGCAAGTTTCTCTCAAATTTTAACTATGCTGTACAGATACTAAATTGTTCAACGCAATGTTTATTGCATTAGCGAAGACTTGTTAGCGAAAATGTGGAGTTGGTTGGTCTTCACTCTTGAATAAGCATCGCATTTAACAGCCTTCTATGCTGTATATTATACCACAATGAAAGATGAAAGGAATTATTAGATTTACAATTATTTTGTTCAAAACATAAAAAGTACAAATCTCTATCTGTCCCGTTTCTGCTGGCATGTGATCAATGTGAGATTACTTTGGAACTATTGACCTTCATTTAATGCAGCCAGTTTTTCTCCAGACCAAATAGATTTTCCCAAAGGAAATATCTTCCAACTAGACTTGCGAGGATTTCTTGTACGGTCACTGTCACTGATGAGTGATTGGCTACAGAAGAAAAGTGAACAGCTACTTTCAATTCTTGAGATGCGTTGGTGATGTATTTTTCCCAAAACATATCAGGAGACACAGTTGCATTTATTGGAGGTGGGGACACACACAGGGTGATTTTCCTCCCTCAGGAATTGATTTCTAAAAGATTGACTTGGGGCCTGTGTGACTCGCTGTAGCCTCAGGAATTCAAGCAAGACATGTTTTTCTGTCCTTTTTATACATATGGTAATACACAGCAAAGAGGCTGATGCTTGTATATCCTGTGGCTAACCTCACCTTTAGCATTATTAATTTTGTGTGGCTACTGATCTCCAAAGGATGTGATGGATACGATGCAGCCTGCTTTTATTTTTTTCTGTTATCCTTCTCTCCTCCACTATCTCAAATAATGGTTTAGGGACCAGATCTGGGACATTCTCTTATTTTTTTTTTGTGCCTTTGTTTTCCTTATAGGTCGGCAAATTGCCTAATAGTGACCAGGGTTTATAAGGGCAGGATATCCGATTGCTTATGTTCACATATGAGTGCGAGGTCCACTCGTACTACACTCCTATGTGCATTTGTTTTACACAGGTTCAATGTACGGTATTAACTTCAGGAACTGTCCATCACAGGAAGCACCAGATATGTACAACTTTATCAATACAACTCCTGCTTTACAAATCAGGTTTAAAACTTTTATAATAGAGAAAAGAAGTGACCCATCAGAAATTAATCCAATTGGAACATCTAAATATGGACATAGCCAAGTTGTGCTTATGTGTTGATAGGTAAATGCATCACCTGGTGTGGTACTGAACCTTATAGACCTGGAAGATTCCAGGTTCAATCCCTCTCATCTGTGTTGAATGTGAACTACAATTTGCTTCAGTGTCCTTGGGCTAGGGAGAGAATAAAAAAATAGCCATGTTCCCGATCACTATACTCTGACTCTTGCTGGAAATTCCATGTGTGTGTGTGTGGGCATTGGGTAGGACAGGCATAGGCTCAGCTGTGATGCCCCACACAATCTTTCAGCCCGCTGAGTTGCTGTTTGGGCTAACACATGAAGAATGACCAATTGGACAAGGTACCAGAGAACTGGACATGAAAAAATAGTGCCTTCAATGAGAGGAGGGGCAAAACTGGATAAACAAGGGGAACATTTACAGCAATCTTGGGTTTCAGAGTTTAACAAGGTGTTGGATGATGTAAAATGTTCCAATTCTTTTCATCCAAAGGCAGCATTAATCACTCCCAGATCAGTTATAGAAAAGATTACGTGCAGCAAGAAGCTCCCCCTCAGCTCTGCCAATAATGTTTCTTGCCCTCAACATTAGAAAAGCAATCCCTGCTGAACCAAGGCAGTATTTCCATTTCTCGCACCAGCTATCGATATTTTTTTTATATTCGTTCATGGGATGTGGGCGTCGCTGGCGAGGCCGGCATTTATTGCCCATCCCGAATTGCCCTTGAGAAGGTGGTGGTGAGCCGCCTTCTTGAACTGCTGCAGTCCGTGTGGTGACGGTTCTCCCACAGTGCTGTTAGGAAGGGAGTTCCAGGATTTTGACCCAGCGACGATGAAGGAACGGCGATATATTTCCAAGTCGGGATGGTGTGTGACTTGGAGGGGAACGTGCAGGTGGTGTTGTTCCCATGTGCCTGCTGCTCTTGTCCTTCTAGGTGGTAGAGGTCGTGGGTTTGGGAGGTGCTGTCGAAGAAGCCTTGGCGAGGTGCTGCAGTGCATCCTGTGGATGGTACACACTGCAGCCACAGTGCGCCAGTGGTGAAGGGAGTGAATGTTTAGGGTGGTGGATGGGGTGCCAATCAAGCGGGCTGCTTTGTCCTGGATGGTGTCGAGCTTCTTGAGTGTTGTTGGAGCTGCACTCATCCAGGCAAGTGGAGAGTATTCCATCACACTCCTGACTTGTGCCTTGTAGATGGTGGAAAGGCTTTGGGGAGTCAGGAGGTGTGTCACTCGCCGCAGAATACCCAGCCTCTGACCTGCTCTTGTAGCCACAGTATTTATATGGCTGGTCCAGTTAAGTTTCTGGTCAATGGTGACCCCCCGGATGTTGATGGTGGGGGATTTGGCGATGGTAATGCCGTTGAATGTCAAGGGAAGGTAGTTCGACACTCTCTTTTTGGAGATGGTCATTGCCTGGCACTTGTCTGGCGCGAATGTTACTTGCCACTTATGAGCCCAAGTCTGGATGTTATCCAGATCTTGCTGCATGCAGGCTCGGACTGCTTCATTATTTGAGGGGTTGCGAATGGAACTGAACATTGTGCAATCATCAGCGCATATCCCCATTTCTGACCTTATGATGGAGGAAAGGTCTTTGATGCAACAGCTGAAGATGGTTGGCCCTAGGTCACTGCCCTGAGGAACTCCTGCAGCAGTGTCCTGGGGCTGAGATGATTGGCCTCCAACAACCACTACCATCTTCCTTTGTTCTAAGTATAACTCCAGCCACTGGAGAGTTTTCCCCCTGATTCCCATTGACTTCAATTTTACTAGGGCTCCTTGGTGCCACACTCGGTCGAATGCTGCCTTGATGTCAAGGGCAGTCACTCTCTCCTCACCTCTGGAATTCAGCTCTTTTGTCCATGTTTGGTCCAAGGCTGTAATGAGGTCTGGAGCCGAGTGGTCCTGGCGGAACCCAAATTGAGCATCGGTGAGCAGGTTATTGGTGAGTAAGTGCCGCTTGATAGCACTGTCGACGACACCTTCCATCACTTTGCTGATGATTGAGAGTAGACTGATGGGGCGGTAATTGGCCGGATTGGATTTGTCCTGCTTTTTGTGGATAGGACATACCTGGGCAATTTTCCACATTGTCGGGTAGATGCCAGTGTTATAGATGTATTGGAACAGCTTGGCTAGAGGCACAGCTAGTTCTGGAGCACAAGACTTCAGTACTACAGCCGGGATGTTGTCAGGGCCCATAGCCTTTGCTTTATCCAGTGCACTCAGCCGTTTCTTGATAGCACGTGGAGTGAATCGAATTGGCTGAAGACTGGCTTCTGTGATGGTGGGGATATCGGGAGGAGGCCGAGATGGATCATCCACTCGGCACTTCTGGCTTCTGATTGCCAATTAGTGCAAAATGATGGGCTGTTTTTGCTGTTGATTGACGCCCACAAGAACCAGCCCAAACTCATTTTGCTTTGGACTCATAATCTGCAGAGAAAGTGGAGAGTTTCATCTCATTAGTTTTGTCTTGATTCAAGTGAAAGAACTGTGTCCTCGACCCAGCTGATCTTCCTGTTATCCAATTTATTCTCAAATGGAGTAGCTGTTTTATGGAGTACAATATATTATCAACAAGAAATGTGCTCAGCATATAACACTCCACAGGAAATTCACAACCTCCACCCTCACTGTCAGTGTGACCGTGGCTTGAGGTTACATTTTGGTCAAGTCTCCATGTTCAACCACTCTGTCCGGGACAGACCACAGAGAATATGACTGGTCTCCCAATCCCTACAGGTCCGGGCCTGTGCTTGGTGGGCCTACCCATTCATGAAAAAGATGCATTCCCCTCCCATGGCAGAGTGCACCACCCACATGCCAGTCAGAATGAGTATTGTACATACTCTGCCTGAAACTCGATGGATATTAGGCATTTTCCTGAAAACCCACAAGACCCAGACATCTCTCACCTATACACGGACCACACCTCAAGAAGATCAGTATGGGGCTAGAAGCGAACAAAATCCCCACCCCAGTGACCCACAGAGGGCAATGATCCAACCTACAGGACCCTTGATTTGCCACCTGCTCAGCCAATCCCTCACGACAGTGGACAAATTACTCTGACTGCCAAGCAACGCATGTGTACAGCCATATCAACAGCCTGAATGTGCCAATGGGTTCTCTTGTAAGTAAATTGTGACGAAACTGTGCAATGACATCGCAAATATATTTGTGTATTCTACTCAGCAAAATTTAAAAAACCAACTTGAAAAAAAATCCCTGTTGACGAAGCAACAGTAAGTTGTTCAGCGGTGCACAGCTGATTAGCCATTAAATTCTAGAAACACTTTGTGCCGTATTTATTTGCTGAGGTAAGTTATGACACAGAATTAAGAATGAGAGGGGAGGTCAGAGGAAGACTCCTTACTTACACTGGTGTTTAATACCTTTTTTCTTTGATCTGTGTTTCAAGATGGATGAGATTAAAGCTAAAGATCGAACTATCTTTTCCCTGGAGAAGGAGCTAGAGGTGCAAACAGGTTACACACAGAAGCTTCAACTCCAGAAGGAGGCTCTGGATGAGCAACTCTTCCTGGTGAAGGAAGCAGAATGCAACATGGGCATGAGCAGCCCTAAGCGGGAGATCCCGGGCAGTTCACGAGATAGCACTGATCATCCAGGCAGTCCGGTAAGCACCACATATCATACTTAGATGTTTTGAGTAAGATAACTACTGCTTCAAGAAAAGAAGACTTGCATTTCTATGATGCCTTCTCAAAATGTTTCATGTACAACCAAAGGCTTTGACATGCAGTCGATTATGTAGACACATGCAGCAGCCGTTTCGCACTCAACAAGATTCCACAAACAGTAATGAGCTGAATGATCGAGTAAGCTGTTTTTGATTACATTGGGGGTGAGAGGACTGTTGGCCAGGATACTGCGAGAATCCCCTTCTCTTCTTCGAACAGGACACGGAAATCTTAAACGTTCACCTGACATGGGAGGGAGGGCTTGGGTTTAGCATCTCACTCAAAGGACTTCATTCCCATCAATACTTCACTGGAGTGTCAGCCTAGATGATGTGCTCAAATTGTGGAATGGGGAGGATCTAACTCTCTGTATTTGAGGGACATAATGGACACGAAGCATCTGGGGGTCGCAAAATAATTTATTTTATATAGGCTTCCATTAGGCCAAGTGTCAGTTTGAATCCATTGGTTGTACTCTTATCCCTGAGTCAGAGATTGTGGGTTTAAGGCCCACTACAGCCCTGATCACAAAATCCAAGCTGACACTTCAGTGCAATATGGAGGGAATGCTGCATTGTCAGGTGTGCCGACTTTTGGATGAAATGTTAAACTGCGGCCCTGTTTGCCTAATTAGATGGGCGTAAATTTCCCGTGGCACTATTCAAAGAAGAGCAAGGAGTTCTTCCAGTGTCCTGGGAAACAATCCTCCTTCAACCAACATCACCAAAAATGGATGATGAGGTCTTTTACTCATTTGCTGTTTGTTGTGCACAAGTTGCCTGTCACATTTGCATGCATAACCTAGGAATGTATAGAAGTGTGGAAGACCATTGCATTCTGGCTGGCTGGTCCCAGTAATGGCACTTTGAGTGTAACCCATTGGTTGTAAAGTGCTTTGAGATATCCTGAGAATGTGAAAGGCACCAAGTTCTTTTGTCCATTTGAATTGAATGTGAATCAGATAGACATGCACTATTCATGGTTTTTCAGTTTCCGAAATATGTCTGTTTTTCTAAAAGATATACTTTCAAATATTTATTGTTTCTTTGGCCCAGATGAAACCAATTTCCAGTGAAGTGTAAGATCTAATACAGAAACTGGTCAATAGACTTTTGTAATATGAAGATGCAACATTAGTCTCCAGTGTGTTAACTTGCCTCATATTGACATTTTTTTTATAGGTTCCTCAACTTTACAGTGAGAAAAGTTTTTAAATCCTATTCAGAGAAAACCAATCTTTGCTGTGCCAGAGTTTAATGTTTACACTTCATGAATAACTCCATTAAGTGACTTCTTGACTTTTCTCTCCTTAGAAAATAAAAAGTTCTCTTTTCAGATTGATATAGAGATCCCATAGACTGAGTTTGTCCATGTTTAGAATGTATCAATTAGAAATTACATACATAATTTGCATAACTAAATATTATGGAGAAAAAGAATTAATACTAGTTTACATTTTCTGATGAATTTTTAATCTTGTTTCCATGTTTAGTTGCTGTTTTTGATTCAGGTAAACTGAATGAACAGCTAACAGCCATCAGTGACCAGAGGATGTTTTTATCAGCACTCCCTGCGCTGCAGTCACTGCCCCATCCACATTTCACAATGTTATTTTCATTTAACGTTCTTTCACGCAGGACCTGCGGAGAAACCAGCGCAAGATTGCAGACCTTAACTCAACAATTCGGAAACTAGAAGACAGAAACACATTGCTGGTAGATGAAAGGAACGCATTGGTAGGTGATTAAATCTATTTACGATTTTGGGCAAAAATCGCACCCTGATCCTCCAGCAGCAAAACCGCCCCAGAGAAAAGTTCAACCTTGAGCCTCAGCAAGCTATTCTACCATGAGATTCATCTCAGCCCAGCTTGATCCTGTGGTAGACAGTGTGGTGGTCACTGGATGGTAATTAGGAGCGAGAACTCTGGCTTATGTTACCATCCTCCCTATTTCAATGGGCACTTAAACCAATTGTAATGCCTGTGCCACCCTGCCAGAGATTAGAGACTGGTAGTTGAACCTGGGACCTTCCTGATCTCAATGGCTCAGCTGCTCACAGGGTAAGTAGCTTCTCTGGTTCCCAGACCATGTACTGAACCCAAGGTAAATCCATGCCATTGGACACATCATGAAATTTCTCCAAATGCTTCATTATGGGAAAAAATTCTATGGGGAGTACTTTCTACTCAATGTATTACTCCTTTATGACCTCACTAGGAATTTATCATTTTTATAAAATGCAGCTTTTCTTACTGACATGGAAGCCCTGGATGGCCAACTCAAATATTGCTGATTGTCTCCATTACAAATGTTGTGGGGTTAGGGGGGAGCAGATTTAATCCAGCGTGAGACCTGCTCCAGAGCCACCCAAATCTGGGAAGCTACCCTATAGGCTGAGAAAACCCAGTATTCCCATGGACTTTCCTTTCCCTTTAAGTAATCACTTGCAAAGTTGCCTCTTACTGTAATTCCAATGTCAATTGGTTTCAGTGAGATTTTCTTGATATATATTAATGACTTGGACTTGGGTGTACAGGGCACAATTTCCAAATTTGCAGATGACACAAAACTTGGAAGTGCAGTGAACAGTGAGAAGGATAGTGATAGACTTCAAGAGGATATAGACAGGCTGGTGGCATGGGCGGACACGTGGCAGATGAAATTTAAGTCAGAAAAATGCGAAGTGCTATATTTCGGTCAGAAGAACGAGGAGAGGCAATATAAACTAGAGGGCACAACTCTAAAAGGGGTACAGGAACAGAGAGATCTGGGGGTATAAGTGCACAAATCATTGAAAATAGCAGGGCAGGTTGAGAAAGCGGTTAAAAAAGCATACGGGATCCTGGGCTTTATAAATAGAGGCATTGAGTACAAAAGTATGGAAGTCATGATGAACCTTTATAAAACACTGGTTCGACCACAGCTGGAGTATTGTGTCCAGTTCTGGGCACCGCACTTTAGGAAAGATGTGAAGGCCTTAGAGAGGGTGCAGAAAAGATTTACTAGAATGATTCCAGGGATGAGAGACTTTAGTTACATGGATAGACTGGAGAAGCTGGGGCTGTTCTCCTTGGAACAGAAAAGGTTGTGAGGAGATTTGATAGAGGTATTCAAAATCATGAAGGGTCTAGACAGAGTAGATAGAGAGGAACTGTTCCCATTGGCAGAAGGGTCAAGAACCAGAGGACATAGATTTAAGGTGATTGGCAAAAGAACCAAAGGTGACTTGAGGAAAAACTTTTTTACGCAGCGAGTGTTTAGGATCTGGAATGCACTGCCAGGGGGCTGGTGGAGGCAGATTCAATTGTGGCTTTCAAAAGGGTACTGGATAAGTACTTGAAAGGAAAAAAATTGCAGGGCCACGGGGATAGGATGGGGGAGTGGGACTAACTCAATTGCTCTTGCATAGAACTGGCACGGACTTGATGGGCCGAATGGCCTCCTTCCGTGTTGTAACCCTTCTATGATTCTATGGAAATTAGGTATAAAGTAACTGGTAATTAGGTAGTAATTGGTAATTAGGTGAAAAGTCTGCAAGTGTGATCCTGACCTGCCAGTCTCTTGCCATTTTAATTTCCCTTCCCACTCCCACTCCCACCTCTCTGTCCTCGGCTCTTACGCTGTTCCAATGAAGCTCAACGGAAGCTCAAGGAACATCTTTCGATTAGGCACTTTACAACCTTCCGGACATAACATTGATTTCAATAACTTCAGATCATAAACACTGCTCCCATTTTTTCGGACAGCAAGTGCTGGTAATGGTTCTGCTATTGCCATTCACGGCTCCTCTAGGTCTATCTTTTGTTTCTTTACTTGTCCCATTACCACCCTCCTTACCTTGACCATCATCTCTTTTGTCATTTAATCGCTCCTGCCCTCCACCCTATCACAGACCTTCCCTTTTGTTCTTTCCTCCCCATCTTTCCCTGGCTCTGTACTTGCTTAAAAACTGTTTAACCTTCAACTTCTTCCAGTTCTGACGAAAGTTCATCGACCTGAAACGTTAACTTTGTTCCTTTCTCCACTGATGCTGCCTGACATTTTCTGTTTTTATTATAAAGTAACTGTGTTACACTAGTTTATAGCATACAACAGGTTATCCTGGCAGAAAATGTGATTGTTTGTTTGGTTAGTGTTAATGATTGAGTTTCTGGCCTTTAACAATGATGATGTTTTTGAGTCGAAGATTAGGGATGAAATTTGAAATGGGGGAGGGACTTCCCATGAATGATGAAGCATATGTGTTTAACCTGTTGGACAGAAATTGTATGTTCACTGGAGTCAACTGTTGTGAATAGTTTAACATTTGGAATTTTCGTTGAAAACAATTGGATACATTCAACAATATTGACTTCAATTTCAAAAGTGTATGTTGATAGAGTTTTTATATTATATATTGTTATATCCCACAATGGTTTATCACAGGAGGGAGAAAATAATAATTTTCAATAGAAGGGAGGAGAGGCTGGGTGGGTGATGATCTTCAAGAGTCTCTAAAGGAAGAGCTTCAAGTAAGAAAACCAGAAAAATCACCTCCAACAAAGATTTTATTACAAATGAGGAATGGAGTTCTTCAATGTACTTTTGTACTCTATTATTCATGATAATAGGAACAGGAGTAGGCCATTTAGCCCCTCGAGCCTGTTCCGCCATTCAATGAGATCATGGCTGATCTGTGACTTAACTCCATATACCAGCCTTAGCCCCATCTCCCTTAATACCTTTGGTTAACAAAAATTTATCAATCTCAGATTTAAAATTAACAATTGAGCTAGCATCAAATGCCATTTGCAGAAGTGAGTTCCAAACTTCAACCACCCTTTGCGTGTAGAAGTGTTTCCTAACTTCACTGCTGAAAGTCCTGGCTCTAATTTGTAGGCTATGTCCCCCAGTCCTAGACCAGCGGGAATAGTTTCCCTCAATCTACCCTATCAGTTCTCCTTAATGTCTTGAAAACTTCGATCAAATCACCCGTTAATCTTCTAAATTCCAGGGAATACGACCCTAGTTTGTGTAATCTCTCTCCGTAATTTAACCCTTGGAGTCCAGGTATCATTCTAGTAAATCTAAGCTGCACTCCTTCCAAGGCCAATATATCCTTCCTCAGGTGCGATGCCTAGAACTGAACACTGTACTCCAGGTGTGGTCTAACCAGGGCTTTGCGTAGCTGTAGCATAACTTCTACCCCCTTGTATTCTAGTCCTCTAGATATAAAGACCAGCATTCCATTAGCCTTTTTGATTATTTTCTGTACCTGTCCATGACATTTTAATGACCTATGTACATAGACCCCTAAGTCTCTTTGCACCGCCACTGTTTCGAGCTTTTCACCATTTAGAAAGTACTCCGATTTATCCTTTTTAGGTCCAAAGTGGATGACCTCACACTTGCCTACATTGAAATCCATTTGCCACAGTTTTGCCCATTCACTTAATCTATTAATACCTCTCTGTAATTCTATGTTTCCATCTACATTGCTAATATGCTGCCTATCTTTGTTCCATTTGCAAACTTGGATATATGGCTCTCTATCCCATCATCTAAGTTGTTAATAAATACAGTGAATAGTTGCGGCCCCAACACAGATCCCTGTGGGACACCACTAGTCACATCCTGCCAATTTGAGTACCTGCCCATTATCCCTACTCTCTGTCTCCTGCCACTCAGCCAATTTCCTAACCAGGTCAATAATTTACCCTCAATTCCATGAGCCATAAATCCATTTTCTGACCACCTGAAAGCTTCTCCCTGTTGGTCCACAGCCCTGTTTAATATTAATTGATTGGGTGGTCTATGCAATCAACCACAGGCTATTCCTGACTAAACCATCTCCGGTGTGTGCAATGGACCACACCATCTCATATATCTCAGGTCAACCATGGTCACGTCAATTCTGAGCTCTCTCAAGCTCACTCACACTTGGCTCCTCTTGATTTGATGAGAAAAAATAAATTCATGTTGGCCCAATGATTGGCTTTCATGGTGAGATTTGACCATTTTGTGTCTCACAGTAAAACAAGCTTGTCCCAAAGTCTTGATCATGTAATGGGACTCTTATGATTATAAACAATACCTCAATTAAGCACAAAGTTCAGTTAATTTCTATCTTTTAAAGATTATTCAGTTACTTCCAGTGCTGTTCTTAACATTTTGGCACTTCACACGGAATAATAGATTTTAAATTGGATCACAGTATATTGGCTGAATTGGTTCAATCTTTATAACATATTATTATTGACTGAATGGAGCCAAGGGGATTACTAGTTGACAGCACTGAACATTGAGAACTGCGTAATGCCCGAGGACACCAAACAGTTATGTGACATGTGGTAAGGAATCAAAAGGTCAAACAAAATTAATTTTGAACTCGTGTTTCCAGCTGAAGCGAACACGTGAAGCTGAAAAACAATATAAACCTCTCCTGGAGAAGAACAAGTGCCTGACTAAGAGAAACGATGATTTGACTCAGTCTTTGCAACGCATGGAGGAGAAACTCAAAGTACTTAACAGAGAAAATGCAGAAATGGTAATTTCCAAGTATGACATACTTTTGTTTCTCTACCTCCCTCAAGTAAATGATATCAGAATTTTACAACGTTATCCACATTATCTTCTGTTTGTATTTATTTGGATTTATTGATGTATTCCAACTTTTCAAAGAAACACCATGGCCCCGATTTTAATTCCCGGCGGGTTTTGGGCAGGTGGATGGCAAGGTGAGTTAGAAACTCAACTGCAGCTACAGAAAAGAGGCACTGGCTATTTTAACTACGGGGCCTGATTTAAATCCCGCTGGCCAACTTCCTGCCCATTCCGGGTGTGAAGTTGGTGGGAAGCAGTGGAAAATGATGAAATTCTTAACTTTTTCACCCTCTCCTGGCGGGGAGGGTTGGGGGGGGGGGCAGTCTGACGCTCTCCAGGGAGACCGATCCTCTCCGGGATAGGCCGATCCTTTCCGGGGGGCCTGATGCTCTCCGGAGGTGGGGAGGGGGGTCTGACGCTCTCTGGGGTGGGGTCTGATGCTCTCCAGGGGTCTGACCCTCTCTTGGTGGGGGTGGGGGTGGGGTCTGATGCTCTCCGGGGCGGGGGCTGACGCTCTCTGGGGGTTGATCCGACCTGGTTCAGTTTGGTGGGAAGGCCGCAGCAGTTTCCCCGCTCAGGTCTGAGTTAAAATTGCAGTCAAGTCCCGATAACATCACTGGCACCAGCCATGCATATGTGAAGAAGGACCCCACCGGCTTTGGGCAGGTGTCCTCGCCACCGGCTTTGGGCAGGTGTCCTCGCCACCGGCTTTGGGCAGGTGTCCTCGCCACCGGCTTTGGGCAGGTGTCCTCGCCACCGGCTTTGGGCAGGTGTCCTCACTACTTGCTCGGGAGACTAGGTTAAAATCTCGTAGGGTGGGATCCTGATGGCTTTCAGATGGGTAAGTAACCTGCCGATTTCAACTGCCTACCCGCCCGGTTTTCGCCAAGTGAGTCGGGCTAAAATCGCCCCACCTTCTTGAAAGAATGTCCATAGAAGTTTTATTTCAATTGATGACAAACAGACGATCCGACACATGAACTGGATTGAAATTCTTCATTTGCACACGATGTCTTCTGGCTCTTTTTCCTCCCCAAACATTATAAGGTTTGTCAAGCTTCTTTTCAATGAGAACTCTGCCCTTTAAATCCTCTGTGAGTTGTTTGTAGTAAAATCACAAGCATGATTATCTCTCCCCTTCCAAACCATAACCATCACCTTCTTTAAAAAAAAAGAACTCTCCCTCCATCACATCCATCATCTCTAACTACTGTCCCAACTCCACCCTCCCTTTTCCGCTAAGTTCTTGAATATGTCGTCGCTTCCCAGCTCCAGGCCCATCACGTCCGTAACTCACTGACTGCTTCCGTCCTTCTCAGAGCACTGAAATGGCCCTAAGGTATTATCCATCTTCATTCTCTTCGACCCTTTTGTAGTATTTGATATGGTTGACCATGCAATTCTCCTCCAATGCCTCTCTTCTGTTGTCCAGCTCATGGGGCTGTCTATGCCTATGGTTCTCTTCTCCCTTCATCACTCTTCATTGTCCCTCTTTCTATGTCTGCTTCATTTGCTCTTCCCGTTGCTCTACTAGTTTGAGTTGTGTTGTGATACGATTCCTACAGTTCCGAATGCACGAATCTCCAGCAATTACTTTTGTTCCCACTCCCGCATCGTCACCTCTCTGCTCCCCCAAGGATATATGATTGGCCCCTCCTTTTCCTTATCTACAGTGATATCATTCACAGACATTGGATCAGTTTCCTCATGTATGGTGATGATAAGTAACTTTACATCTGCATCACTTGCCTCGACCCCTTCATGGCCTCCGTGCTGTCAAACTACTTGTCCTACATGAAGTCCTGGATGAATTACAACTTTCTGCAGCTCGGCATCAGGAAGGCCCAACCACCATCTTTGGCCCCCACCACAAACTCTGCTCCCTTGCCACTATTCCGTTCTCTGGTCACTGTCTCAGGTTGAACCAGCCCATCCACAATCTTGGAATCCCGTTCAAGCTGAGATTTAAATTCCACATTCTATCCAACACCAAAATTGCTTACTTCCACCTCCAAAAGATTGCCTGTCTCTTCCTATACCTGAACCCCTCCGATGTCGAAACTCTTTGTCACCGCCAGACTTAAATATTCCAACACTCTCCTTCCTGGCCCACATCCTTCCTCATCCATAAACTTCAATTTGTCCAAAGCTGGCACTTACATCCTGGCCTGCTCACCGACCATTCCTAACCCATAAAATTTAAGATCCTTACCTATGAAATCCCTCTATGACCTCACCCCAGCCTATCTCTGCAATCTCCTCCAATCCTATATCTCCCATTCCAATTCTCTGACTGCAGCATTCTCCAACCCTCTGCCTCATCATTGGTTACACCATTGGCCTTTAGCCTAGTCCTTGGTCCCAGTCTCTGAAATAAGCCCTCCTCCCACTAAATGGTTTGGCTTCTTCACCTCTCTTTTTACCTTTTAAAAACATTCGTAAAACCCACTTCTTTGGCCAAGCTTTTGGTTACCCCTCCTAATCTCTCCCTTCTTGGCTCATAGAAGCATAGAAACATAGAAAATAGGAGCAGGAGTAGGCCATTCGGCCCTTCGACCTGCTCTGCCATTCAATATGACCATGGCTGATCCTCCATCTCAATACCATATTCCTGCTCTCTCCCCATACCCCTTGATGCCTTTTGTGCCTAGAAATCTATCTATCTCCTTCTTAAATATATTCAGTGACTTGGCCTCCACAGCCTTCTGTGGTAGAGAATTCCACAGGTTCACCACCCTCTGAGTGAAGAAATTTCTCCTCATCTCAGTCCTAAATGTCCTACCCCATATCCTGAGACTGTGACCCCTCGTACTGGACCACCCAGCCAGGGGAAACATCCTCCCTGCATCCAGTCTGAGTAGCTCAGTCTGTCAGAATTTTATACGTTTCAATGAGATCCCCTCTCATTCTTCTAAACTCTAGTGAATACAGGCCTAGTCAACCCAATTTCTCTTCATACGACAGTCCTGCCATCCCAGGAATCAGTCTGGTGAACCTTCGTTGCACTCCCTCTATGGCAAGTATATCCTTTCTTAGGTCAGGAGACCAAAACTGCACACAATACTCCAGGTGTGGTCTCGCCAAGGCCCTGTATAACTGCAGTAAGACATCCTTGCTCCTGTACTCAAATCCTCTTGCAATAAAGGCCAGCATACCATTTGCCTTCCTAACTGCTTGCTGCACCTGCATGTTTGCTTTCGGTGACTGGTGTACAAGGACACCCAGGTCCCTTTGTACTTCAACATTTCCCAATCTGTCACCTTTTAAATAATACTCTGCCTTTCTTTTTTTCCTTCCAAAGTGGATAACTTCACATTTATCCACGTTATACTGCATCTGCCATGTATTTTCCCACTCACTCAACTTGTCTAAATCGCCTTGAAGCCTCTTTGCATCCTCCTCACAACTCACGGTCCCACCTAGTTTTGTGTCGTCAGCAAACTTGGAAATATTACATTTGATTCCCTCATCCAAATCATTGATATATATTGTGAATAGCTGGGGCCCAAGCACTGATCCCTGCGGTACCCCATTAGTCACTGCCTGCCACCCCGAAAAGGACCCATTTTTTCCTACTTGCTGTTTCCTGTCTGTTAACCAATTTTCAATCCATGCCAGTATACTACCGCCAATCCCATGTGCTTTAATTTTGCACACTAACCTCTTATGTGGGACTTTATCAAAGGCCTTCTGAAAATCCAAATACACCACATCCACTGGTTCTCCCTTATCTATTCTACCAGTTACATCCTCAAAAAACTCCAGTAGGTTTGTCAAACACAATTTCCCTTTCATAAATCCATGTTGACTTTGTCTAATCCCGTTGATATTTTCTAAGTGCCCTGTTATCACATCCTTTTTAATAGACTCTAGCATTTTCCCTACTACTGATGTTAGGCTAACCGGTCTGTAGTTCCCTGTTTTCTCTCTCCCTCCTTTTTTTAATATTGGGGTTACATTTGCCACCCTGCAATCTGCAGGAACTGTTCCAGAATCTGTAGAATTTTGGAAGATGACAACCAATGCATCCACTATTTCCATGGCTACCTCTTTTAGTGCTCTGTGATGCAGATTATCAGGCCCTGGGGATTTATCAGCTTTCAGTCCCATTAATTTCTCCAGCACTTTTTTTACTAATACTAATTTCCTTTAATTCCTCCTTCTCACTAGAACCTTGGTTCCTAGTATTTCTGGGAAGTTATTTGTATCCTCTTCCGTGAAGACAGAACCAAAGTATTTGTTTAATTGCTCTGCCATTTCCTTGTTCCCCATTATAAATTCTCCCGTTTCTGACTGTAAGGGGCCTACATTTGTCTTCACTAATCTTTTTCTTTTTACATACTTGTAGAAGCTTTTACAGTCCACTTTTATGTTCCTTGCAAGTTTACTCTCATACTCTATGTTTCCCCTCTTAATCAGCCTTCATTTCCTTACATTTACTTGTGAAGTTCCTTGGGGCGTTTCTTTGTTAAAGGCTCTATATAAATGCAAATTGCTGTTGTTGACGCTGCTTTGCACACTTCACCCATTATGTCTCATTTGTATAATTTACGTCATTAATCACAAAAACAAGGAACAATTACTTGACTAAAGTGCTCTTATCACATTACATTATTAAGTGTTACTCACATCACTATTATGGTTTATTAGAGGTCAATGACATTGTACTTTTAATGTAATGCATGAAACTATATTTTCAGAAAGCAGCAAAAGTTAACTAATTAGTACCAACTGGAAGATTTCAAATATTTATTTAGCAGGCTCGCCTTGAAAGTAATATCATACTTGAGTCTCTGTCGGATGAGCAGCAATGTATGAGTATGTAATTTACTATTTCTACAAGCTGAATGTTGACCTTGTAGCCAAATAATAGAGCATGAGTCAGAAGAAGTTATGATCAAGCTGTACAGTGCTCTGGTCAGACTGGACCTTGAGTACTGTGTCCAGTTCTGGCCACCGCGACACAAGGGAGATATTCAAGCCCTGGAGGCGGAGAAGAGTCTCGAGGCCTCGATTATGAGGAAAGACTGGAGAAACGTGAGCATTTCGGCCTTGAAAAGATGCATGTGAGAGGTGATCTTATAGAGTTAATACAAGACTGTAAATCACATAGAAAAAGTAAATCCAGAAAATTACTTTAATTTCAATTTAAATTGGCGGAACAGGACAAGGGGTCACAGATTTAAACTAGTAAGAGACAAATTTTGGACTGACAGCAGGAAGTTTTTCTTTGCCTAAAGAGTGATCAGCACATGGAATGGACCCCAGATAAAGGCAAAGTTCTTAGAATCTTCTAGAAACTAATTGGATGCTGCCATATGGGGACTTCAGGGTCATTCTGGATAGATGATCTGAGATGGGCCGAATAGACTTCCTCATTTGTAATTATCTTATGAAGCAAATCTAATGCTAAACCAGATTCAAAATATTAAGCGGCATTGATATTTAAATCTGGTTCCATTCCAAGTTCTCAACATTATGAATCAGTCCAAGAAAGTCTACATAGTACTGCACAGTGACCGAGCTTCTTGCACACTCTTCCTGACCATTAAAATGCAAATTGCTGCATCATGGATTACGAATAGTTGTGATTATTCTCTGTAGCCTGCGATTACATTCTAATTGTGGCCCAAGCTCTACAACATTGCCATCTCATAAAGCAAGAAAAGAATTGTTTCCCAAAAGGATCACTTGTTGCTGATCACTAATGCCTTTTTTAAATTTTTCTTTCCGCAGAAAGAGAAAGTCGGCTCTTATCCGCCCCTGAAGAAATTACGTTCCTTAAATGATCTTGACCAAGCTCATGAAGAACAAGAAGTAGAATTTTTAAAACTTCAAGTTCTTGAGCAGCAGAACATCATTGATGACTTGACTAGGGTAAGCCCTCCGAATCTCACTGCCACGCCGGTATCTATGTGTTTACTTGTGGTATTATTATACCCGTTATCATTTCTTTATTGCTGAGGGCATCTACCCATTGATGAAGATTAAACACCCTCAGTTTTCTTCCTGGCGTTGTTAGATGTGGCACCTCTGCCTCTGCAGCTTGCGTATACCGGTGCCCACTTTCACGAGCTGGCGTGAGATACGCAATTGTGACTCAGTCGAGACACTGCCATACAAATTTCCATTGTCTCTTCAGGAAGACACTCGGGCCCTCAGCCAGCACCTCCCCAATTGGCACAGTCCAGATCGAGCACAGAGTAGTGCATCAAATCTGCATCTTCCCACTCCACTACGCTGTATGTTCCATAGCACTGTCAATATCATTTTATTTCTACCAAGTTTTGCTTTTCAAACCTGAATTTAAAGCATATTCTACCTGCATGGATTTAAGTGGATTGTAAGCAGAAAAACTATTGTTTCAAGTGATGCATTTAACATGTCTAAAGAAGCTGTGGTATATTTTCTTTACATGTCAAGAGTTGATTCTAAAGAAACTGTAATCAAAAGATACTTATTAATCTTTAAAACATATGTTCAATGACACAACAATCTCGAAGTGTTAGATTTTCTTTTCATGGACTAGCTGTGTAAGCATGAGTACAGAGCACTCCCCAATGACTTTTTAATAGAATACAAGGAAAATGTTATTGCTTTATTCCGGTATCAATGCTTGAAATGTCATTGTGTGAAGAATAGTGTGTGAATGCTCAATGTGTTCCTGTGATATTTCTTGGCCTGCTACTTTAGTGGTCACATTAAGCTATTTATTTTAAACTGGTTAACGCCTCAGTTAAAACAGCTGACCAAGGAATTTCATATGAATGCATTACACCTCCATATGTTTATCTTCGCACAACATAATTTCAGGACCTTGTTGTCTTTGTTGGGTGGAATATAAACACTATTCCAATGTTAAACCCTTTGAGACTTGCATTACCATTCCTGCACCTGGCGCGACTTCCGGGATTTCCTGCTTGGGATGTATTTCGTGTCATTTACATTCTGTCAAAGCTGGACATCAGGAACATTGACGCACAGGGAGAGCGTTAACATTAAACCTTCAAAGCGGGAATTTTGAAAACTACGAAAGTTTTTAATTACATTGTTTTTTTTCACATTCAGCAATGGTATAAACTCCATAACCACCCCCCCCCAACCTGAGGACGGTACCCCAGCAGCACAATAAATAGCCTTGGTGCCCACCCTCACTATGTAAATGATCCTGACCCCGAGAAACAAGCCAGGGTTGGCAGAGAAGAGTTAGGTGGAAGTCCTGTTCTACTAAAGATCCACAGCCATTATTGCCGAAAGGAATGTCTGTGTTTATAAAAGATATTTTTATTTGGCACGTTTTTTAACATTGAACAATAGAAACATACTCACTTATTCTAGCTGGTGTTATTTTGAAGAAAACACTGGGTATTTTGAATGATAAAAATATCTTTTGCATTTCGAGTTAAATGCTGAATGTTCTGCATCCCTTGCTTCCACTCAATGTGTGCTGCAGTGTAATGGGGTCCCGATCAAGTGCAAAAGTGCTGTGTGTTATTACAAAAACAGAAAGAAACGTTTGTATTAAGTAGGAATCGGTGCTGTGGAGCAATTAGAAAGATTACTGAAGGCACGCATATTTTTCACATCTTTTGAAATCTGTCTGACTTGAAAGTTCGGTGGAAATTAATTAGGTTTGCATCTTTAGGCTTAGTCAGTGCAGAGCTAGCCAGCAGCCATGAATGCAGAGATGGATTAAAGACATAGATGTTTTTTTTGCTAATGTGTCGTGCAATATTTAAATAGGCCACAAATGTGCATATTGGCTTGTAAATCATTTTCTTTCTGTATAAAAAGTGTTTTACTTTCAACAGAGCATTATATTGTGTATGGAACCCACTGTATGACAAACGGATTGTTCACACTGGGAAGTGGTGCCTTGTAACAAAACTGTTTATCGTGGTTTTATTAAATGACACTGTATTTACAGCAGGCCGCTGTCATTTCAGTGTGGCCTTCGTCTAATGTGCCCAATTTCAGCCTAATGGATCTCCTTGTTTTTTAGGACCGCGAACGACTGCTTCGTCGCAAAAGACACAAACGATGTACAAAGCCTATCAAGGTAAATGGTACTGGGGGGCACAGTGATAAGAACAATTTTTATATCCGTTTGGAATTCCGAAAGCTCGTTCTCCTAGATTGTTCAGGGGACAATGTAATTCTCTCCCAGGAAAAGAAAAAAAAGCTTGATTCTCTCACTTAATGGGCCGGATTTTGCTGTGAGCAGCGAACGAACGGTGCCAGCCGTTTGTTAGATTTATACTTGCCCACAGACTTTCTATGAGCTTTTGTACGGCAAGTTACTGTCGACGAGACAGCAAACGACGTGGCTCCCTCTACAGGGCATCTGGGCCCTGTGAGAACAGAGCAAGCAACTGTGTATCTCTTTAACCTATTAGATTGAAGAATTGTTAATAACAGCGTGGAGTCTGAACCAGGAAGTGTAAGTTAGAATAATGAATTCAATGTCAAACCAGGTACAGAAAGTGGAATTAAGAAAGGGAAAAGAAATATTGAATTAAGAGAGAGAGATAAAAGAGACAAACAAAAAGTAAAAAAAAAATTATTTACTTTTTTTTTAAATGTCCATCAATAATTAAAATCGGAAGGAATGAGAATCCACACTTGTAAAAGTTAATTTTCAGTGCCGGAGAGGTTGTTTGGCAGTAATTAAGACTTACCACACCATTAAAATGATACTTAGACTTGAAATGACTCGACTTAAGATTTTTTGGTGAGTTTAGACCGTATCTGCGATGTCAGTACAGCAACTTTACGTTTGAACAGGGACCCAGACAGGGAGATGCCATTTTCGCGCAGCTTTTGGAGGAGCGTCGCCTCTCGGAGAGCGACTTCCGGATTTTCACGTTTAACTGTGCATGTGCGGTCGCCGGAAGTTGCTTTCCGATTTGCACGTCAATAACGGTGAGCGCTGTTCGCCTCACTGTTATTTTTACAGCAAAATCAAGCCCATTACCTCCTCAGAATTCAAGCAGGTTTATTGGAGGATATAGGTCGAAGGGGAAAAAAGGGGATGAGAAATGCTGCAAGTAATTATCCAGGCAATTGTGTTTTTTTCCCCATAACTACAAGACATTTCTAGACTTATGCCTGGATAAAATCTCCCGATGTGCACAGCAGGCTTATAAAGCCAAATCTTCTGTTTGTATGCCCTGTCATGGAGCCTCGCCTGCCTGGAGCACATGTAGGGAAATCCTACATGTGTAGCCCATGAAAATGATGCACTTATGCACATGTGCTCTCGGTGGGTCCACGCTGGACCCATGCAGTTGCAAGATACCCTTTAATTTTATATATTTTTTTATTAATGAAAGAAAGGTGAGACGTGGGCCAGAATTTTGACCCAGAGCCGGGAAGGGGTGGGGGGGGTCGAATCGCGGACGGGAAACCCAGAAGTATGGGTTTCCTGGACGTCCTTACAATTTTGATGTAAGGACGTTTTTTATTTTTTATTGGTCGATTTCCCATCCAACAGGCCAGCCTGATTGATAGGCTGGTCTCAGTCGGATGGGAGAAGAGCAAGGAAGAGGACGTGTTCAGGTAAGTGTTAGATTGTATGGATGGGGGAGGGGTGCATGGGTGGCCACGGGGGCATCAGGGGGTCATGAGGGGTCAGTCATCGGAGGGGGTGGGGAGGTCAGTCATCGGAGGGGGTGGGGAGGTCAGTCATCGGAGGGGGTGGGGAGGTCAGTCATCGGGTGGGTGGGGTGGTCAGTCATTGGTGGGGATGGGGTCAGTCATCGGGGGTGTGGGGAAGGTCAGTCACTGGGTGGGGGTCAGTCGTGGAGTCATTGGGGGATTGGGGATCATGGGGAGGGTGATTGGGTGTCAGTCACTGGGGGGGGGGGTGTTCAGTCACGGGGGGGTGGGGGGAAGGGATCGGGGTTCATCGCAGGGGTCCGTGATCATTAGGGTGGTCACTGCAGGCCGGCTTGTTGGGCTTGGGGGAAGCATTCCTGCTCCTCTGGGCCCACAAGCTGTGCTATAAAGGCATTAACCTGCAGTTTTGGGCCTTCTCGCCTCCTCTCATGCGGCGCTAAGGAGAAGGCCCGGGACTCCTAGCCCCCAAAGGGTTGAAATCACAAAACCTTTCAATATAGAGGCCCACAGCCTCCTTGAAAGGTTTTATTGACCAACCCACCTCCTGAGAGCAGGCTGGTTGCCCGCCCCGGTGTAAACCTGAAATTGGCGGGTTGGGGGCGGGTCTGAAATTGTTCCAATTTTCAATACCCCCCGGCCCCCAACCCACCCGTTTTTCACAGTTAAAATCCTGCCCATGGACTTCCATCCATATCTTTGCAGAAGCTTGATATGTTGAGTAGTTTTAAGTAAATCAAAAAAAGCACCCGAAGGAAACTATTCACCTGTGAAAACAGTGTCTTCCCTTGAAGGAGTCGCAAGTTTCCATTGCATTGATTCACAACATTGAAAGTGCCTGCTACGAATGTATGATTCCACTATCGGGTCATTCACGAGTGACTGAAATATAAATGTTTCAATCCCACTGTCTGGAGGAAAAAGACTGAATCACACATAGACATAAATCAGAGCCAGTTGCATCTATTTTTGCATTTGTATCCGTTCTGAGGAATGGGTGAGAGGTGGGAGTCCTCCGCCATTTCAGAATACTGCACTTTTTTTCCCCTCTCCTCCTCCTCCCACAGAGACATGTGGTAGAGACGTGTTTTGGATTTGACGAAGAATCAATGGATTCAGAAACATCCTCCTTAGCCTCCTACCGAACAGACAGGACACCAGCAACACCCGAGGATGATTTAAATGAAGTGAGTAGATGACCTAACTCAACAGAAGTTATTGATACCAAGGAATGAAAGAAATGTCTGTTTTAAAGTTTGCCGTAATTGTAGATATAATGATGGTGACAGGGATTTACTGAAAAGCAAACAGCATGACATTGAGTGGTGTGAACCCAAATAGCACAAACTGAGATGGTCCTGATTGTCCCTCCTTTGGTAAATCAACAATCTTTCTAAGTAACGTGTTTAGCTAATAGTGTACATTTAAGCAAAATCTGAGGATTGGGCAGCACAATGAGTTCTGGCACACTGCCCATTCACCTCTGGAACGTCTATTTGAATCCAGCTCAGTCTGATGGACTGAACGTGTCCTCTCTCTGCTGCCTGCGGGCAAGGTACATGAGGTGAGTTGGTTGCACTCAACCCAGTTCCTTGTAAGCACAAGCTGGTAATCTCAGAAGGGATAAAATGGTCAGTGTAGGAAATGGGAAAAGTTCACACCAATGTGATAGGGAGTGTTCCTTTGAGGTTACATTTAAGGCACATGTTGGGATTGTGTAGAGGCAGCTTTACTCTTCATCTGCTGTTGACTGTTCATGGTTGGAATTGGTTGATGGGAAAGTGAATTCTTTGCATATAACTCATACTATGTCTGAGTTGGAATTGCTTGAAGCAGACACAGAATGTAAAGGTTCCATTCTCGAGTAGTAACGCCTCTTGCTTCAATGAAAAGAAACATTTACCAAAAAAAGAGAAAAATTTGTCACATTTAATTCAGATTTTTTAATATTCAATAACTTCTTGTTGCAAATATAGATGGTTGAATGTTGTTTATGGACATAGTATTCTAGCTGTGAAGCTATGAGAAAGGAGGCCCACAGAAAACAAATAAATCACCATTGCTTTAATGTGCAATAAATGAAAACTCAAGTGGAATTCTGATGTCTTCCACTTCTGTTTCATCGTATTTTTTGGTAGTAACGTGGACACATCAAGAGCATAAAGAATAACAGATGGATAAGATCATGGTACCAGGCTATCAGCTTTGGACCGGACTGTAACAGTAGGGTTCGGGGAGTTTGTGAGGATGTGTAAGGCTCAGAAGTATGTTACAACTTTGAAAATGCTCCCCTGCTATTTTAAATTCTTCCTACTATATAATGGTCATAAAATTTCCTGGTATGATACTGCAAGTATATATTTTTTCATAAATGTGCAGTGCCCGACTGATTGTTCATGTTGGCAATACCATGATCATCAACCCTGCAGTTAATGCATCAGCGGCTCTTGGAGACTGGCCAGTGTATGATGCTGAAGAAATGAGTTACAAATTGAACAAAACCTCCTCTCTGAAGATCACAGTATCTACCCTGAAATGATTTCAAGGCTCTGATCCCCTTTGGAGTTCAGATGACTGTTGCTGTTCATAATGCCATCTGAACCCATTAAAGGAATCTTTGAAGTCCTACATCACATGAGACTCTATCAATTTGATACTGATAACATGGGATTTATTCTTACAGATCAAACATTTACTCACCTTCATATAACTGTGATCAGTGAGCTACATACAGCAATCCAAACTCGAGGTTCAACTTAATGACAAGTTGCTTGAACCTTGTTCCCAGTTTCTGAACTGTTTGATCAGATCTCTGCCTTACAATCCCACAGCTGGCCATCCAGTAATCCTCTATGTAATGACGACTAGTTGTTCATTATTCTCTACACAACGTATACCTTGGATGTGAATTCAGATAAATTCAAACTTCTGATTCAAATCTGAGTCCTGTGAAGCTGAACCTGAACTCACAATGACTCTGAGTGTAGGTCAAACCATGTTATAAATTATAGAGCAGTCTTGTCTATGCTGAGGAGAATAGGTAATAACTGCCATCATTTTGAGTTATGTAGAGAGACTAATGGGTCACACACCTGCCAACTTTCTTTTCAATGACCTCCCCCACATTAGACACCTACAGATCAAACGTATGTGCATTTATAGGTACGGTAGTGTCGTGGTTATGTTACTGGACCAGTAACCCTAGAGGCCTGGACTAATAATCCAGAGAAGGTGAGTTCAAATCCCACCATGGCAGTTTGAGAATTTGAATTTGGTTTTAAAAATCTGGAATTAAAAAAGCTGGTATCAGTAAAACTGATGATAAGCTGTTGGATTTTCATTAAAAACCCAACTGGTTCACTAATGTCCTTTACAGAAGGAAACCTACTGTCCTTACCCAGTCTGGCCTATATGTGACTGTGGTGCCACACCAATGTGATTGACTCTTAACTGACCTCTGGGGCAGGATTTTAACTGTGGAAAAATGGGTGGGGTGGGGGTGGGGACATTGAAAATTGCAACAATTTCAGATCCGCCCCCAGCCTGCCTCCAACCCGTCCATTTCCAGTTTTCATCGGGGCGAGAGACCAACCTGCTCTCAGGAGGCGGGTCGATCAGTAAAGCCTTTCAATTAGGCTGCGGGCCTCTATTTTGAAAGATTTTGCAATTTCAACCCCTGGGGTCCGGAATTCCCGAGCCTTCTCCTTCATGCCACCTGAAAGGAGGCGAGAAGGCCCGAAACTGCAGGTAAGTGTCTTTATAGAACAGCCTGTGGGCCCGGAGGAGCAGGAGTGCTTCTCACAGGCCCAACAAGCCTACATGCAGCGACCCCCACCTCCCCACTCAACGATCGCGACCCCTCCCAATTTTCGCTGACCCCCGATCCCTCCCCCCAGTGACTGACATCCGATGACTGACCCCCCCCCTTTGCCCCCCTGTGCCCACCCATGCCCCCATGCTCCCCCCCCCCCCAATCTATGCAATCTAAGACTTACCTGAAGATTTACCTTTTCACACCCTCTTTCTTGCTCTGCTCCTGTTTGACTGAGACCAGCCTGTCAATCAGGCCGGCCTATCGGACGGGAAACTGACAAAAAAAAACGTCCTTACGTCCCCCCCACCGCCCCCTTCCCGGCTCTGGGTCAAAATCCTGGCCTAGCAAGCCACTCAATTGTTAGGAATGCGTTATAAATGCTGACCTTGCCAGCATTACCCACATCCTGAGAATGAATTTAAAAACAAGCTGGGGGCAACTAGCTAAGCAGCACAAATAGTACCACCCCACCATTTGGATTTTGAGTAAATGTATCCAAACCATGAGGCTACTTCCCCACTCTATAAGGTAAACCAGGTCTGCGGGTACATTTGCTTCACTACCAAACTGATCAATTAACCCCATGGTAACACCAGCATTTTTATATTTTGGTGAATTTTCAAGGTGAAAGATATCATTACTGGGGAATGGAATATTCCCCACCTTTATCATCGAGTGCTCCCACAATCAGATACAGCCCTAGGATTCCTCAACACCTCAAAACCAATTTCTGTAGCAGATCTAACCAGCATGGGGAGAGTGCCTATCAAATTTATGAAAACAAAATATTTATTATAATGGATAAAATAAATAATCTCAGGAGGCACAACTGACCAACCACAAAAAATCATGAGAGGAAAGGAACAATAATGGGGGGAAATAAAATAACGACTGGGCTCCCTTTGCATACTTCTCAATGACTGGTTACCGAGCAACACCCAGTGAAACGCTGTAAACAGGTCACCTGGCTGTTAGCAAGAAAATAATGTGCGTTGTAGGAGGAACCCAAGCTCCACGAGGGAAATACAGCCTTTAAATGGGACAAGTGGTCCATCTGTTTTTTAAAATGGTACCTCTGCACTTGCAATGTTGTGGTTGGGATGAATTCTTTGTTTGGATCCCATTCACTGCACTTTCTGGGGGTAATTTTAACTTTAAACAAAGCTGTTTAACTTTGAACAGACCCAAAACTTGTAACACTGCCAGAAGTGACAGCTGCCAATGGAAAAGAAAATCAGTCGAGGTGTAAAATTTGCTGCTAATTCGCTGTCAACCATTTTTCGCCTGGCGATAAGGGTTAAAATGACCCCCACTGACTCTACTTGCGATACTATGGTGAATCACAGAGTCAATCCCAACTACAACATTGCAAGTACAGTCATCAAGTATAGTTGGCAACTGCAGTGCAGGTACAGCTGGCAAGCACAGTCAGTGAGTGAGGAAGCAGAGCATCGGAAGATCAATGTATATTGCAGATTAGATGCAGAATAGAGCGCTCTCCATATGCTCCCATCAAATGTTCCCAGGTCAGGTATAGCATAGGTTAGATGCAGAGTAAAGCTCCATTTACACTACCCAACAATGGCCTCATAAATTTGCTGGGGAAGATAAGCCCAGCTGGAACCTCCACTATATCAGAAAGACTTTGTCATGTCGCTTCCCTTTCTTGCTCTGCCACTTCAGTCCTCTCACGTTCGGTTGGATAAAAGGGCTGTTTCCATGAGTTTCCATGTAGTGAAGTAGCTCCATTTAAGTAGAACATTAATGGTGCTCTTGGTCCTACAGTTGCATGGCTGAAGTCAGAAATGGGGGAACTGCAGACGTAGACTGGCATCCCAGTACTCCCGAGAATGGCCCCTGAGCAAGTGCCTGGCTGGAACTGTAGATCTTAGAATCATATAGCACAGAAGGAGGCCATTCGGCCCATCATGCCTGTGCTGGCTCTTTGAAACAGCTATCCAATTAGTTCCACTACCCCACTCCTTTTCTGTAGCCCTGCAAATGTTTCCTTTTAAAGTATATATCCAATTCCCTTTTGAAAGTTACTACTGAATATGCTTCCACTATCCTTTCTGGTGGTGCATTCCAGATTATAGCAAATTGCTGTGTAAAAAAATTCTCCTAACCTTCTCTCTTGGATTTTTTTGCCAATTTCTTAAATCTGTGTCCTCTGGTTACCGACCCTCCTGCCAGTAGAAACAGCTTCTCTCGATCTACTCTATCTCTTGATTAGAGAAAGGGAAAAACATGGAACTACGGTTTGGAATTGTACATCCAGACTAGACTCACTATTTCCTCAGCTGTCACAGTCCGAGGGCAGGTGTAGTTAGTCGCAGGGCTGCCTCCAGCCTTCCCACTACTTGTTATACCATCCACCGCCTATAGCGGGCAAATTGTGTCAACACCACTATAAGCAGAGGGGACTGTATATCTGATATATTTCCCGTTATTTGTGCTGTAGCAATGCTGGACGTTAAGAGCACCAGGCAGTTAACTTCAGCTTTCCAGAAGCTGCTGGCCATGCTACTGAGGCCTATAGCAGTGATTTGCCCCTCACCCTGGACGGGATGCTCAATGCAGGTAGGTATCCCTCGAGGAGTCTACCCAAAATATCCAAATTACCCTAATCCCAGGAAATCAGCTGGAGTCGAGGGGTCAGGCAAAGGGCGGGCGGAAGTCCCGCCCCACCAAAGTTCTAACAGTGTAGTGGCTGGGAAGAAAATTGGACCCCAGTTATCCTTGTGGCCTCTGTGCGAAATATCAATTCAAGTGCTAGGCTTCTGCTGTGTTGAGACTCCCAAATTCCATTTCATGTTGCAACTTTACAGTCAGCAGGGAGAGGTATACTTTCATCCCGCTAGGCTGGCCAGGATTAAAACCTGAATTCCAGAGGTAAAATGGCAGTATTCTTACCCACTGCGCCACTTAGTCCCCCTGCATATTTTGCACTAGGTTACCAGGAATCATATTAATATTTCATGAGCTGCTTTTTGCACCCTGGAAAATAATAAGTTCTTAAATTAAAAGCTTGGCTTTGTTAATGTTACTCCAGTCTCAATCATTCACCCACTACCTGCCACTGACAGCAAGGAAATGGTGGTATACTTGAGCCAGTGAATGCTTGGCACCTCTGTTTCTGGGAGCGGCCATGATTCTTTTTATACAATTATAGAATCTTAAAGCACAGAAGGAGGCCATTCGGTCCACTGTGCCCATGCTGGCTCTTTGAAAGAGCTATCCAATTAATCCCACTCCCCTGCTCTTTCCCCATAACCCTGCAAATTTTTCCTTTTCAAGTATATATCCAGTTCCTTTTTGAAAGCCACTAATGAATCTGCTTCCACCATCCTTTCAGATAGTGCTTTCAAGATCATAACAGTTCGCTGAGTAAAAAAGAAAGTCTCTTCATCTCTCTCCCGGTTCTTCTGCCAATTATCTTGAATCTGTGTTCCCTGGTTACTGACCCTTCTGCCAGTGAAAACAGTTTCTCCTTATTTACTCTATTAAAACCCCGTATAATTTTGAACACCTCTATTAAATCTCCCCTTAACCTTCTCTACTCTAACGAGAACAATCCCAGCTTCTCTAGTCTCTCAATGTAACTGAAATCCCTCATCCCTGGGACAAGTTGAGGGGATTTTAAGAGAACAGGTCATCCAAATTGGGCCATATTTATGTGTTCAACAAATTAACCCAAACCAGCTCTATCGTGGTTGTGGCAGGGTTTGAATTCGCTTCAGCTCTGGTACCTGATTAGAACATCTAATCCCTTTTTCAGTTACTGAGTATTCTCATCTGAGTCTTAACTGTTGAAACTGTATCGTCCATTACCACCAGCAGTCCTTCCTTATCATTGCTAACCATTGCTACTAATGGCTTTGGTGCTTGGCATCACATTACGAGATAAGGTGGTGTTATTGACAATAGACCAAGTTTCAGCTGGCAACATTTTTACTGAACAATAATCTGCCTTCTCCTACTGGGTTATAATGCTCCTGTGTATTTTATAGCCTAGCGATAGCTATCATTGCTGCTCTGTCTTTAGCGGTGAAAAAAGATTAAACAATCACAGATGCAGCTATAGTCAATCAGACCTGTTTCAATTTGAGCCACATCTCAGACAACAGTACAGAATAGGGTTCAGTCTTATGCACTGAAAGCAGGCACGTTCTTCCCTGAAGCTGATTGTAACACTGTGCTATTGTAGACTGAGAAACAGTTCTTGAAAAAATTCCAACTTGGAAAAATTGTAACCTTACAATAATTACTCGGAGCTAAGATGGGATCCCCCTCTCCCTCCCTCTGACTCACTATCTTAGTTTGTCTCTCTCTCTCTCTCACACTTTGCTGCAGTGCTTGAATAATTTCAACAGAAAGAAGAGATCACAATAAGACACAAATCCCTAACTGTCTGTTAATTCCACCTACAGTTTTGGGGAGAAGGATTCAGGATAATGTAAATTATTAAGCAACAACACCTACTTGCATTTCTATAGTGTTCCTCATGTCCAGGAAGACAACTCAAAGTGTTTTACAATAAGGAGGAGAAACAGTGGGCATCAAGCAAGTAGGAAAAGGGAAAATAGAGAGGGTCAGGGAGGGAAGGTAAAGAAGAGGTGGTGAGGCAGAATGAACGGGGGAGAAAGGTCCAGAGGACAGGAACGTAATGGCTGAATGAATGAATCAAAGTCAGTGGTAGAGTGGAGGGACTGGGGGACAAGAAGTAAGCTGTCCTCGTCCCTCCCTATCTCTGTAACCTCCTCCAGCCCTGCCACCCTCTGAGATCCCTGCGCTCCTCCAATTCTGGCCTCTTGCGCATCCCCGATTTTCATTGCTCCACCATTAGCGGCCGAGCCTTCAGCTGTCTGGGCCCTAGGCTCTGGAATTCCCTCCCTAAACCTCTCCGCCTCTCTACCTCACTCTTTTTTTAAGTTGTTCCTTAAAACCTACCACTTTGATCAAGCTTTTGGTCACCTGTCCTAATATCTCTTTATCTGGCTCGGTGTCAATTTTTTCTGATAATGCTCCTATGAAGCGCCTCGGGAAGTTTTTACTACGTTAAAGGCACTATATAAATGCAAGTTGTTGTTGCTATCAAAGATTTTTTGCCTTTGCTGTTGTTCCTACACTCTGCATACAGCTAACAAAGGATTGATGCTGTGCTGTAATATCAGGTAGCACACTAAAGGTCCCAAAAAACCTTTACTACCAAAAATTATTTTTTCATTTTTTGGCTTTGGCCCCTTAATAAGCCTCACTTTTTGTTGGGATACAACAGTCTCCCAAAAAATATCCGAAAGCAGTGGGTCCAACTTTGTATGTCGTGCACTAATACTGGGCTGCACTTCAGGTGAGATGCTTAAACTGAGGACATGTCTGCCTGTTTCATGGCACTATTGAAAGAAAAGCAGGGAGTTTGCCCAGTGTGCCGGCCAAAATTCTTCTCCAAAACTGCGGATCTTGATGTGCGCAAAATGGCCGATGCATTCAGCTACATAACAACAGTGACTGCACTTCAAAAGAAAGCAATGCATTGTATGTGAAACACTTCGGGACATCCTGAGTGCTGTGATAAGGTACTATATAAATAAGGTCCTTCTTTCTTTGCACATAGACCCTTGTTACACTTGGTCATTCAGCACTGGTTCTATTTGTACGACTGTGCGTGAGGAGCACTGCATTCTACTGACTGCTCACCACTACATGGGAGAGGGGTGATCTTCAGCTCCATCAACACGTGCATGAATTGGGATTGCCGTTACGTCCTGTCCTGTCGTTCTGCCTTCTGTCGATTGAAAGCTGACAGGACAATAACTGCTTTTGTGACAGTGCAATGTTGCCAATGGCTTTTGCACTATTTAAGATATTTTTCTAGTGTATAAAGTGGGTTCTCGGGCCTTAATGTGAATGCAAATGGGTTCTAAGGTGGATGTAACCTTTGACTATGATTTTGAGGGCAATTGATCCTAAATGGACCAGACTGGAGTATCTTTCTCCACAGCCCTTTATTTCCCTCGCTGAAGGTTGACCTTTGCCCTATCTTGCATCGGATTCCAATAATTCCTGTTTTCCTCTATTTTCTATCATCATTCTGATTACATTATTCTTCTATAGAATTGTCAAATATCGCTCAGCACTCAAATTGAGTATCTGGTGACTTTTGACACATGTGGACTAGAACATACAGAATGTCTTTGTACATCCTAATCAATATAATGATATTAAATCTGTCACAGGCATCTTGGTTCTTCCTCCTCTGACCTACACTGTTTAAACATGCACAGGTGCTGAAAGAGGTTAAATAGAATTAAAAAGGAGTACTCACCTTCCAAAGAGATAAGTGTCAGACTTTCAGATAAAAGCTGCACTAACTAGTATCATCAACACTAGCCCCTGACACTAGCCTGTAGTCTAGTACCATAGATACAGCAAGAACAGTTATTAGGATCATTTTAGTATTTGCATTCCTCCTCTTTGTCTCAGTATAAAGCTGGGTTAGAACAACCGATCCCAGTCACCACCAGACAGTAGTATCTTCTCTACATCCTTTTGTTCTCTCATTAACCATGGGTTTGTGTCCCCTCTACTGCTACTTGTCCTCACCAGCTATTAATTATAGAGCTGCTGGACTCCTATCTAAATATGGAGATCAATATTACCAGGTCAAAAATCATCAATTATTTCTATACCGTATCCAATGGCTTTTGTCACACATAATACATGAAGTGGTCAACCTACACAACATGTTTATACATATTCAGCATGTGTCGGAGGTCCTTTGTTACAGACCTTGCAGTTTCCCTTTTCCTGAGCTGTTCTTGATCGTACGTGTGTAAGGGAATGGCCTGGGTGGGTTTATGTTACTTATTTAACACCGTTGAATGGACTGCAAGATGCAATCATAGGAAGCAAAGCGGCTTATCTCTTGGCTTAGTAGATAACTCACTTTTCACATTAACTCTTTAAATAAGTCCACACATAACCTAATAACTCAGACATTCCCAGGCCAGACATAACCTAATAAATTAAATAATCTCAGGCCTGACATGAATCAGGATCAGGCTGTCTGCTGGCTGATTTGTGTGATACCTATTGGGTTTTCCAGAGATATACGGCCTTTCCCTTTTATATCTTTGTATCCTCTCAGCAGGCCGTTCATGAAACAGAGAATAGCGTCTCCAAAATATCTGCAAATTGGTATCTCAAGGATGAACTCAGCTCATCTTCATGCATCAACACCAGCCCCCAACACTAGCCTGTAGTCTAGTACCATAGATGCAGCAAGAACAGTTACATAGGCAAGTCCTTTCCTGCAGGTGTATTATACAGTCATAAGAGAGAAAGTTGACTTCAACAATTATTTTTACAAAAATAGTTCCACGTCTTATAGGGGCTTACAGAATGACCTTTTACTGCCTGGGAAAGTGAAACAAAGAATGCTGGAAACCCACAGCAGGTCAGTCAGCATCTGTGAAGAGAATGGATCATTTAATGTTTCAGGCTTACTGCCCTTCATCAGAACTGGAAAAAGATGTACAAATGGATGCGGTAGTGTAGTGATTATTTTATTTTTTTTATTCGTTCATGGGATGTGGGCGTCGCTGGCGAGGCCGGCATTTATTGCCCATCCCTAATTGCCCTTGAGAAGGTGGTGGTGAGCCGCCTTCTTGAACCGCTGCAGTCCGTGTGGTGAAGGTTCTCCCACAGTGCTGTTAGGAAGGGAGTTCCAGGATTTTGACCCAGCGACGATGAAGGAATGGCGATATTTTTCCAAGTCGGCATGGTGTGTAACTTGGAGGGGAACGTGCAGGTGGTGTTGTTCCCATGTGCCTGCTGCCCTTGTCCTTCTAGGTGGTAGAGGTCGCTGGTTTGGGAGGTGCTGTCGAAGAAGCCTTGGCAAGTTGCTGCAGTGCATCCTGTGGATGGTACACACTGCAGCCACGGTGTGCCGGTGATGAAGGGAGTGAATGTTGAGGGTGGTGGATGGGGTGCCAATCAAGCGGGCTGCTTTGTCCTGGATGGTGTCGAGCTTCTTGAGTGTTGTTGGAGCTGCACTCATCCAGGCAAGTGGAGAGTATTCCATCACACTCCTGACTTGTGCCTTGTAGATGGTGGAAAGGCTTTGGGGAGTCAGGAGGTGAGTCACTCGCCGCAGAATACCAAGCCTCTAACCTGCTCTTGTAGCCACAGTATTTATGTGGCTCATCCAGTTAAGTTTCTGGTCAATGGTGACCCCCAGAATGTTGATGGTGGGGGATTCGGCGATGGTAATGTCATTGAATGTCAAGGGGAGGTGGTTAGACTCCCTCTTGTTGGAGATGGTCATTGCCTGGCACTTGTCTGGCGCAAATGTTACTTGCCACTTATCAGCCCAAGCCTGGATGTTGTCCCGGTCTTGCTGCATGCGGGCATGGACTGCTTCATTATTTGAGGGGTTGCGAATGGAAATGAACACTGTGCAATCATCAGCGAACATCCCCATTTCTGACTTTATGATGGAGGGAAGGTCATTGATGAAGCAGCTGAAGATGGTTGAGCCTAGGACATTGCCCTGAGGAACTCCTGCAACAATGTCCTGGGGCTGAGATGATTGGCCTCCAACAACCACTACCAGAGGCCTAGACTAATAATCCAGAATGTGAGTTCAAATCCCACCATGGCAGCTTGAGAATATGAATTTAATAAATCTGATTTAAAACATAGCTGGTAAAAGTGACTGTGAAGCTGACAGATTTTCGTAAATCCCAACTGGTTCACTCATGTCCTTTAGGGAAGGAAACTTGGTCTGACCTATATGTGACTCCATTCCCACACCAATGTGGTTTACTCTTAACTGCTCTCTGAAATGGCCTAGTAAGCAGTTACCACCACCTTCTCAGAGCACCTACGGATGACCAATAAATTCCACCCTTACCAGTGATGCCCACGTCCTGAGAACGGATAAACAATTTTAAAAAAATAATAATTTTAATAGAATCAGAACAAAGTGGAAGAGGGAGGTAGGGGGAACAAGTGAGGAATTACGTATGGAATGATCTGTAAACTGCTTAAAATAAAACCAGGAGTTGGATAGATGACTGAGATGATCTTTCCATGATTCTCATGTAGCATACTATTCTGAAGAGTGAATTACGGAAAATACTCTATTACGTACATATCATAGAAGTATCTATACACCGTTACTGATTTTATGTTCCTACAAACATGGGAGAACTCCAGTGTAAGCACGATATAAGCAATATTGTGCAGGAAGCACCTGATGTATGTTATTAATGAAGGGATGTAATAAGGAAAATGCCTGCTCCTTGCAACTAATTTTTTTTTAATATTCACGGAGTTTAAATGTTATTGTGCACAAGGGACTAACTCACCTGACTCACTTTTGTTCACCATAAGAGTCTGGCAGCTGAAGAATCTGAGCTCCGTTTCAGACAATTAACGAGGGAATATCAAGCGCTCCAGAGAGCTTATGCACTACTTCAGGAGCAGACGGGAGGTATCCTGGACGCAGAACGGGAAGCAAAGGTGATTATTAAATAATTTGTTAAAATAATCAGGCATGGTTAAAATGGTGAATTGGCACAATAGCTCTTTGAAAATGTATATTATTTTCTTAGATGCTGGCCTTTCACCCCGGGACCTGGGCTCAAACACATCAGATTGTGGAATGAAATTCTGCTCGGTCTGATTGAAGGGTCAGTCCCACTCCAGTCCCTACACAGCACAGGAATGTGCCTAAGTTGACAGTCCCCCTCAGAGAGGCCACAGGATAGTTGGTGTGGGAAATGGATAAACATCACAATGGTGTGAAAGAAAGTACCCTGGTGTGTTTGGGGCAGAGCCGAGGGAGCTTTACTCTGCATCTGAACATGTTATACGTGACCTGGGAAGGCTTGATCTAGTGTCAGCTTGGCTCAGTTAATAATGCCTTTGCCTTTGCATTTGAAGGTTATGGGCTCAAACCCCACTCCATGCTTCAAGCTCATAATCTAGGCTGATGGTTCATTATAGTGAGGGAGTGCTGTGCTGTCAGGGGCACCATCCTTTGGCTGAAGTGTTTAACTCATCTGACTGTTTGTGGTCGTTGAAGATCCCATTCCACTATTTGAAGAAGAGCAGGGAGTTTGAATTTTCTTCCCTCAACTAGAACCATCAAAATTAGATTAACTGGCCAATTAATTTATTACTGTTATAATGGGACTTTGCTGTGCACAAAATTGGCTGCCACATTCACCTGCATAGCAACAAAGACTGACCTTCAAAGTAGTTCATTGAATGAGAAGTGTTTTGGTACAAACTGAGAGACATGATAAGGCACTATATAAATTCTTTCTTTCTTTGATCTGAATGTCAAAATGGTAAAGTGTTCTGTTGCTAGGCATTAACATCCTTGCATTTTCTTATATAATAAACGTACATGATCATTAAATCTTTCCAAAAAGTCTATTTAATTTTTATCGTAACTTAATAACTAAAAGCAAACTTACTGGCTACTGTATGATATTATCCATCGTGGGGCATGTTCAGTACTGGTTTACTTGGGTCTTAAGATATCACCATCCCACAGACATCACAATGATTGACAGGCAGCCTTATAATAAGCACTAATAAACACTCAATTATGACTATTTGAGAATAACTTTGCTGAAGAAATGGAAACTCTCTGAGATAATCTTCAAATAAAATACCAGCTCTCTATCTTCATTCAGATTCACAGTTTAAAAGATAAAAATGTTTAGGGAACTGTAAATTCTGCATATAATGAGAATTTTTTTCAAAAGTTGTTAACTATACATGGATTGAGGATGTCAGCCATGGCTCAGTGGTAGCATATTTGTCTCTGAGTCAGAAGGTTGTGGATTCAAGTCCCACTCCAGAGACTTGAGCACATAATCGTGGCTGTCACTTTGCTGCAGTACTGAGGGAGCGCTGCACTGTCGGAGGCGCCGTCTTTCAGATGAGACGTTAAACCAAAGTCCCATTTGCCCTCTCAGGTGGATGTAAAAGATCCCATGGCACTATTTGATAAAGTACAGGGGAGTGTTCCAGTGCCCTGGCCAATATTTATCCCTAAACCAACAGCATCAAAAAACAATTATCTTGTCATTATCACATTGTTGTCCGTGGGACCTTGCTGTGCACAAATTGGCTACCACATTTCTCTACATTTCAACAGTGACTACAGTTTAAAGTACTTAATTGAATGGGAAGCAATTTGGGACGTCCTGAGATCGTGAAAGGCGCAATATAAATGCAGGTTCTTAGTTTCTTCATAAATTAACGGATATCCTGACTGTTGTGAGAAAATACTGTTCCGATTTGAAATTCTGGACTGGCTGGGCTGGTGTAAAGAAGGCCAAGTGACACCTCTCAGAACCATTTATGTTAGGAGAGTTAATAGAGACTTACAGAGATCTAACCTTTTCCTACTATGTCCTAAATCCCTATGGCACACTTAAATGGTGTTATATGATTCAAAATGCTCCTATGTTCACTCTCACTGGGTTTCCTTCCTAGTGATCTTCAGTATCACACCACATTGCATTCATCCAATAAGCCATTGGGACAGCCAAAAGTATCTTTAAACCTCTAACAATTTAATAAGAAAGAAAGAACTTGCATTTATATAGCACCTTTCACAACCTCAGGACGTCTGAAAGCGCTTTACAGCCAATGAAGTACTTTTGAAGTGTAATCACAGTTGTAATGTAGGAAACGTGGCAGCCAATTTGCACACAGCAAGGTCCCACAAACAGCAATGAGATAAATGCCCAGCTGATCTGTTTTAGTGATGTTGGTTGAGGGATTAAATATTGGTCAGGACACAATTATCAAGCTACCAGTCTTTGGATCCCAAACTGAGTTGCTACTAATTTATTCCTTTGGGCTCCTCATAGTATAAATGCACCATGAGTAGCGATCACAGTTTCAATCTCCAGTCTGTGCGGAGTTATCTAATCTCAGCTGAGGCAACAGTGCAATTGGCCACAGCATCCCTGGACAAGGGAAGAGCCAAAATGGACAAAGTTCCTGTTCTTGATCGTAACCCGGTGATCCCTGCTGGAAAAATGCAGTTTTGTGGACATTGGATGAGATTAAGATTGGCCTTTGCTATGATGCCTGCTACAGTTGAATAGTTTGATATATGGTCACTTGGATGAGATACCAGGTGGCTGCTGATACACATGGCAATATAGTGCAGCAACAGAAATTAAACTTCTGCAGCAGAGAATATGAATGAGCAAGATAGTCCTTGTCGTACTGTACGATTCCTCCCTCTGCCCCTCCCATTGCACTTCTTTTATCGACAGTATATTTTCTTGTCTTAATAAATTCATTTAAATTAGAGAAGCAAGTATGTGGCATCATGTTTGCTCTAAATTACAACTTGACCAACATTTTTATAAGCTTAGCTTCAACGATGCTCCTTTAAATGTGCCTCATATTTTGTTCCAATTTAAAATACTGTACTGCATTGCTCGAAAACCTTATCAGAGCAAGCTATTGATGCAAAATTTACTTTTTTGGTATCACTGACGATGAAAAATCAGATGCAAAATACTTTCATACTTAGAGAATAAAAAATCATATTCCATTTTTATTCTTCGCACATCACTGAAGAATGTTTCCCTCATGGCATTAGTGACATTTTCCTGATTTCAACAGGCTCATGAACAATTACAAGCAGAAGTTCTCAGGTATAAAGCTAAAATTGATGACCTCGAAAAGGCCTTGGCCCAGAAAGGACAGGTAAGAGATTTAAAAAGTTGTCCCAACTACCAACCCTGCCTGAAGGCCTCCAGTCTCCAGATTCAAAGGTGCATGCAATCTGGAAACTTCTGACTTAAAACTCAAGGCTTGTCAAGCACTCGTCATGGCTATGGTTCACTGTGACCTATTCTACAATCCACATTCGAAGGGATTAGTCAACACAGTGTTCATACTGAAACTGCTGTCTGAAGATCATGTTGCTAATTCTTTGTCAAGATCAAGTTATTAAAAGGATTGCCACAGATGTGCACTCTGCCATGTTGATGGCTGTTTGTGCTGGGGCTATTATTTGTCACTTCTTCACTGTCCCTAGAAGGGCGCGTTGCCCCTTAGAAGGAAGGGCACTGTCATCATGGTGAACTATCTAACAACATCTTTTGTCCTGTTTGTACGGAGATGGAATGACAAGATCATTAATGAATCACCTGTGTTGAAAGTTTCTGTGACATTCCTGACAGCAGCCCTGCCCTGGAGTTTTGGGAGTAAGAGCTTCCTAGCTTTCCATGAACGGAAACATCCCTGAATAATCCCCCAATGCAATTGTATATCTCCCTTTAAGGTCAGCTGACCTTTACATTGCCACTGAAGACCATCATCGACTGTTAGCAGTATGGGGTGAGAGGTGTTAGGGTCATTTCAATGACTTTGTTCAAACAATACACAGCAATGGAGGTAATATTTGTATTGTTTCCTCTGCCTTCATATCACTCTCTCCCCTCGAGCCACGTGGTTCTCCATGATAATGAATTAATGGCTTAAGATTGACGACCTTAGCATTGGGGGCCGTGGGGTAAAAATTGGACTTGCGCGAGGTCCATGCCGAGATCAGCAGCAGGCCCGTGACCATGTCCTAGAGTAATTAGAGAAAGTGCAGGCTATTTGTTTGGAAAGCAGGACTTGGGGATATTAGAGAGGCCTCTTTTAAAAAAAACTTATTAAAGAAGTCATTCTAACTTCCAAAATGCCTCTCATTTACACAGAAATGTGTTCTTAAACTTTCTCTCTTTTAATGTTTTTCTACATTTTTCACCACAGGATTCAAAATGGGTTGAAGAAAAGCAACTATTTATGAAAAGAAATCAGGAACTTTTGGAAAAGGTACTCCTGGCCTTTGCAGTGGTATCTGTTTTGTAGTGCCTCATTACGACATTTTCAACCTTGGTATTTTGAAATGTTACTTTAAATCTGTAGGCTTTGCCGCCCTCAAACCTCAGCACTTCTCCTGACCAGAGCTACTGAGGTGTAGGTCACAAACAATGTGAAGTATCTCTGGTGTAATTTAGCAGATTTTTGGGTAGATTTTTTAAATCATGCTTCCCCCTTTACTGTTTGCATTATTCGAGACCACTGTGGCGTATCATCTCCATTTCTGCATTCTTGCTCTGATCAACGGTAACTCTGATGAAAAGTATATTACTAACAATTCAACAAATACTTGTTCACGTTCACCTTTAAGTTACTGACTGTGACTGCTCACCTAGATTATTTACTAATTGCACCATATTAGCACGGTGCAGTGAGCATAAGTTCCATTTTCCCCGCACTCTTTTTCCAATCTTGGCTGTGTTGTTACGGAAAACCGCAAGAAAACCCTTCGGGGGAAGAGGAAAGCAGAGTCACGGGCTGCCCCTTGTGAAGCTCCCTTCGGCCTGTACACAGCAGCCTTGTTGGAGGTTGAGCACGGTCAAAGTGTGTCTGGGCAGAAAAATTGAGGAACTCGTACACTCAAGAAATGAATAATCCACTGTTGTGTCATCTGTAAATGCAAATGAAAGGATGGTTTTGAAGTTTAGAGCCTCTGTCAATAACCTTTGTTATTTTCTATTGTGATGCACGTCACTGAGAAAGTGATATCGAGCTTTTATTATTGGTTGAATCACAAAAGCAACTCGACAGAAAACCAGGTAAAAACCCAGGCCAATCTGGGGACAAAATCCTCTCCGACCGTTCTCCACTCTCCACCCGCCACCCCCCAGCCCCCACTCCCCCCCTCCCCCCCGCCCCCCCAGGCAATCACGAACTACTGCAGGAGATCAATGGAAACTAAGAAACATTTACTCTCCACATAAAGGAATCTTTCAAACTAGGCCAGTGTCCAGTCAAACAGCCAGCAGTTTCTTTTACTTTTATATTTTGAGTCCAACCCCTTCATAAAATCATTGAGGGACTTCCGCCTTTAAAGGTTTCAGGGGATTATTTATTGCTATCGTTGTTTGGCTGGAATATTTTGATGTACGTTATATTCATAGTGTACCGTAGGGCCTGTGGGCTAAGGGCTACTTACCCCTGGAAACCTGGCGATTGAAGCCCAGCCAGTCCAATCCTATGTTTTTAAGCTGTTGTTCTGTCCTGTTTGAATTTTAAGAGCCCGGAGGCCTGGAAAAGTCTGCTCTTAGCTCTGTTGCCTCATTGGCGGATAAATCCTGAATCGGAACACCGAGAGCAGTCAGCGCCAACAACTTAAGATTTATTCAAATGAATGGGGCTTAACGTTGGTGGCCGGGCTTTTCTGCTGTGCATTCACCAGCCTGGGGGTTTACTGTCCATTAAAATAAATTGAGGGGTGAGGTAGGAATCGCAGGGTGAAGAACACACAAGTGGAAAACCCTGGCCTGTATGTGGCCCCTGAGACTCCATAGTATGGACCCATATGGCCCATGAAGACAAATGTTTGGACCCCTTTGGTACGCAGTATATGTGGTTTAATTCTGCTATCTATTGTGGTAGTGAGTCAGCTTCACTTGGGTTGTCGATGCACATGGAGAATAATTCCAGGGAGCAGCAGAGATCGTAGCAGATAATGTAGTGCCTGCCTGCTGTGCTGTGCATAATTGTTTTATAACCTAATCTATATCAGGGCGCTGGATTTCATAAAACCGGTTTCTTACAATGGTTTGTAGGAATAATTCTAAGCAGACCTGTTTGACGGACACATCCGATTAATCCCAGGCACTGCCAGTAAGGGCTGCATTAATGCTGGTTCAACAAAGCCCCTCTTGCTTCACAGCTGCTACAATGAGAGTAATCTAGAACTACGGTCTGATTAAAAGTTTCATCTTTTAAAAAGGTTAAGTATTAGCTTTAAAAAGTACAATATAATACTACTATCATCATTAAAGGGGAGCTGTCTTCATGAAGAAGTGTGAGGCAAACCTCAGTCTGCTCGGGGAGGAAGAAGAGGTATGCATCACTGTGATCTTAATGAATCATTGCACAAGTGGCATGATACCTCATTGCATGCTTACAGAAATAAAATTCAAAGGAAAGCTTGCCAAACCCTTTCTCATGAAGGTACTGCCCCTTTAACTAACGCGTTAGCAGAGACCAGATTTGTAATTGACTGTTATCGCATTTTATTTTTCAACGTCATTTCTTACAGATTGACAAATTGGATGAAGAAGTAAACCGGCTGCAACAGGAAGTTCAAGATTCTCGGGACCAGAATGAGCTGTTAGAATTTCGCATCCTGGAACTAGAGGTAAGATGACGCTGTAACAGAAATCTGTGTGAAAGGTTATCTAACATTAGAGGGGGTTTTACAGTTAATGTTTCATGGGAAGAATCAACGCATGTTGATCCTGCCTTCACTGACAGGATGGAGCTAAAAAAAATAAAACAAATCTCAAATAGGAACATTAGGAACAGGAGTAGGCCATTCTGCCCATCGGGCCTGCTGCGCCATTCAATTAGATCATGGCTGATCGGCACCTCAGCACCATATTCCTGCCATTGCTCCATGTCTCTTGATACCCTTACCTAACAAAAACCTATCCATCTCGGTCATGAAATCTCCAATTATCCCAGCATCCACAGTCTTTTGGGGGAGAGAATTCCAAATTTCTGCTACCCTTTGTGTGAAAAAGTGCTTCCTGAATTCAATCCTGAATGGCCTAGCTAGATTATGTCCCTTTGTTTTTGATTCCCCCACCAGAGGAAATAGTTTCTCCGTATTTATCCTATCAAATCCTTTTAACATTTTAAACACCTCGATCAGATCACCCCTCAATCTCCTACACGCAAGGGAATACAAGCCAAGTTTATGCAACCTGTTGTCATAAATTAACCCTCTGAGTGTCACCACCATGCTCAATGTAGCTCAGACTGGGAACTGAGTGGAGCGGAGCTCGATCCTCTACGTGTGCCCCATCTCTCTGGTACTGAGCACAGGCACCTCATCATACCCACCTCTATGTCTGTGTCTCTCTGTCTCCACTAAACCTCTCATGGACTAGTTTTGATCACCTAAGGGGGGTTGGAATTTGCTATAATCATTGAACAGTAATCACATGGATGGTCCAGTTGCTGTAGTTAGTCTGCATTGAATCCCCATGCTGAAGATGCAAATTTGAACTAAACCCTCAACTCCCCTTCTATCTCAGCTAGCTCTAGTCACACTTTGGTGATTCTAGGTAAAGCCTCGAGATGATCCAATTATACCAGCAGAGCACTGCTTTGTTGGATGGGAAAAAATTATGCATCAGGATTTCTGCTGCATTTAAGTCAACAGGGAATGACATTGTTGCTGTGGAGAAATTACTGAGCACAATATGAACATATGAATAATGACAGAGAGGAAAAGACTCTCTGGTCCATCCAGCCTTTCCCACACAATTGTGACACCTTGTGCATCACAATAAATGCACTTTCCTCCTTACCCGAATCCATGTGAAATCCTGGGAGAGGCGAAAAACCAGATAAAAACCCTGACCAATTTGGGGGAAAAAAATCTGGGAAATTCCTCTCCAACCCCCCTTAGGTGATCAAAACTAATCCAGGAGAGGACTAGTGGAGGCAGAGAGACACAGACATAGAGGTGGTATGATGAGGTGCCTGTGCTCAGTACCAGAGAGATGGGGCACACGTAGAGGATCGAGCTCCGCTCCACTCAGTTCCCAGTCTGAGCTACATCGAGCATGGTGGTGCAAACAGAAACTATGTCGATGTCCTGGCAGTGGGCAGAATTACAGGGGAGAGTCATGTCTGACAGCTCTTTGCTACTTAATGGTGCTGACCACGAAAGGCATTGGCAGCGATATGGGTAGGGTGTGCAACCACCATCCACTCCAGGTGTCTCACCATGCAGGCAGACATTGAGAATAAAAATGCAGGAGGAAACCTTACTCAATTATCCCCATCAAAATAAAGTTTAAAAAAATGAGGAGGGATTTTTAAATTCCGATATGATCAATCAGGAATTCAGGAGAAACTTCTTCACTCAGAATGGTGAGAATGTGGAACTCGCTACCACAAGGAGTAGTTGAGGCAAATAGCATAGATGCATTTAAGGGGAAGCAAGATAAGTATATGAGGGAGAAAGGGATAGAAGGATATGTTGATAGGATTAGGTGAAGTGAATAGAGTGGGAGGAGGTTTGCCTGGAGCTCTAGATTCGGACGTCAGCGATGTAGGCCAAAAGAGAGAGCCTAGTCTTTCCAACCAGTGTTATTTCCAAAATATTTATTCCTGGGTTAAAATGATGGCGATTGAAAAATCTAGGTATAGAGAGACACACGAGAGTAGCAGCATGAGCTGACCATACGGATGGAAATAGCAATCCATGAGAAACAAAGATTGCAAATAACATTTGTATCTCAGATCTGTTGCAGCTGTCTGCACGTCGATCTGCAGTGCTAAGTTTGGGTGATGGGTGGTGCAGTAGGTTAGAACACCGTTGTTTAACCTATGCGACCTAATGTAAGTTCAGACCAGAGCAGTGGGAATAAAACGTCCTTGCCTGTGACGGCTGCAAACATCCTGAGTGACGTGAGATTGAGCACTTTGAGACGTTTTTCTGGCAGGCCCAAAATTGTTTATAATCGGCACTGAGATTTCTCAATTTCCCTCGGCGATGTCACAGGGATGGGTAATGTGGGAAAGGGAGATGTCACACTGGGGCAGTAAAGGATGCTCTTGTTGGTGTGGGATTTGATCCTTGCTCCAACTGACCCAGGAGTGCTAATAAGGCTTAGATTTATGTAGTCTTATCACCTTGGAAACGTTTCTTTACGTACAATGAATTTCTCTGAAGTGGATTAATTGTTATGTAGATTATCTCCACATCTTAGCTGGGGTATCCCTGCCCTGGGAAGGCTTGATACTGAGTTTCAGAAGCTTTTTCCATTCCCCAGTGCTGACAGCCCTCACCTTGTGAACGGCAAAAATAAATCCACCAAAAGCACAAACCTTTGGTGGATTTGTTCACCTTTTCTGAATTGATTTGAATATTTCACCATTTGTTATTTATGCGCTTTCTATTTGCAGGAGAGGGAGAGAAGGTCTCCTGCCTTTAACCTCCAGATCACACCCTTCTCCGATGGAGTGAGTGCTCTTCAGCTCTACTGTATGCAGGAAGGTGTAAAGGTGTGTGTTGACGTACATCCGAATCTAATTATGTTTATGAAATTAAGAGTGACACGTATTTTCACATGGTCAGAATCGGTATAAACTATCACAATCTTGGCTTACCCCTATTAAAAGATTGTTATGAAGGTGGGAAGAATGGTAAATGTACTGGGTTAATGTTTTGATTTCAATCTATGGAATAGTATACAAATTACTTGCAATCTGAATTTTAATGTACTCCTGAAAAAGGTGCAATTAACCCACAGTTAAGAGACATAAAGCTTTCCTAAGCGACCTGATCATACAATAAGTTAGATATAGGCATTTCATCCCTAAGGCCTAGGTTCAAATCCAACTTGCACTTGCACTGATGTGTTGAAAGTTATCTCTGTCAGCTGTAAAGGTTATTAATTTGGGTTGTCTTCATCCAGTTCCTAATGGGCTTTGACCCTACAGCACAAAACTGTCTCCAAGTTTGACACTGCATTAGCAGTCTCACTCGAGAGAGGCTACAGGATGTCGCAGTGAAACGATAGGCCTTGTTCTTTTGAAATTAGGACTGAATAAAGGGAGCTGCACTCTGCATCAAACCGTGCTAAATCCAGCCTGGGCATACTGGCTGTTACCACATGGGTGGTACAGGGTAGGAAACGGCCAGGACCAGTGTAATTTAAAGGGACCATTGGAAACAGATCTGGGAATGTTATCAACTTATTGATTTGGCAGTTTTGAGCCTTCAGGATTACCTGAATTGCTCTCTATACTCCTTCTGCAATGTTCTCTGTCCCTTGAATTATGCCCTCTGTTATTCCGCCCACCCAGATCTGACCTGCCCTCCCCTTTAAGCTGCTGCTGCCAGGCAATGCTGGCCAGTTTCTGTCCCACCAGATTTCCCGCCTTCTCAAAAACGGCGAGCTGCCTGCCGTCACTCGAATCACCTGGGCAGCTCGCCGACTACATTTAAACGAGGACCGACCATCAAAATGGTCCAAGTCTCACGCCAACATCGGGCTGGCATTGCGTTTGCCCCTCCCGCTGCCTGCCCAATGTATGCCAAAGGCCAAAATTGGGGCCTTGCAATATGAAGTACTTGGAGATGGTTCAGTGTGATAAACTGTTACATATGCAACTCTTTCTTTCTCTGATTGCACTGGGCCTGTTTCTATACATGAATTAACATCTGACAGCATCTGCAGTATTATATATGCATCAATTTAATGCATAGAGAATACCAGATGGCTATAAGCTCGGAGCAATGCTCAACTGCCTTACTAAAGTCAGCCTAACTCTGAGCCCCTTCTCCTCTTTGAACTTGGATACAGTTTCTAATTTTCTGTGAGCTTCTCTATCCCAGTAATAATGCTGTGTATGCCTTGCTAATTTTATGAGCTACGCTAACCCCCAAGTTGCAGGCAGGCATCTTGATTGCCCTGCCCCAGTTTCCAGTCTTGAAAGTTATGGACAGGGGCCAGTGTGGGTGATCTGACATCCTCCCAGGACAGTTACACACGAACATTGGAAATTGACGGGCAGGAAAAGACCAGGGGGTCCATCAAGCCTGCCACTCGTGGCTGGAGCATCGTGACTAGACACTTTTCACCGTTCTACCCCCCCACCCCTCACACCAAATCCCGCAGCCATGTAATCTCCTGGGAGAGGCAAAGGAAAGAACAGAAATCGTATGGCCAATAAGGGAAAAATACCCTGGAAAATTCCTGTCCGACCCCTTCAAAACCAGTCCAGGAGATCACATGGATCATGTGTTATCTATAAACCCGCTTACAGAGATCATATACGATGCGATTTCTGTCCCAGTCAAGAACTGGTCCAGCTCCCTCTTGAAGGCATGCAGAGATTCAGCACCCACCACACCAGCCGGCAACACATCTAGAGGCAGAGTTGTGACGTATACTGTTAATATTAGTGTGATTCCTTTCTGATCTAAGTTTTAAAACTGCAGCGCATACATCAAAATGGTGGAGATTTTTCCTTTTGTTCCTCGGTCAACTGCTTTGTAAGGTTTTAAGGTTTAACTTTGCTTTCACTAAAGTTAAGCAGTAATAATGCTATTTTGGCTTCTGCATACAGATCAAACGGAGGCATCAACACCACTAAGTCACCTAGCCTGCATTGCATCAGGTTACAAGCAATGGAATTAATGTGTCACTGTTACAAGCCTGTAAATACAGGGCTATGGGGGAGAGTCATGATGTGGAGATGCCGGTGATGGACTGGGGTTGACAATTGTAAACAATTTTACAACACCAAGTTATAGTCCAGCAATTTTATTTTAAATTCACAAGCTTTCGGAGATTTTCTCCTTCCTCAGGAAACATTTGCCTGAGGAAGGAGAAAATCTCCGAAAGCTTGTGAATTTAAAATAAAATTGCTGGACTATAACTTGGTGTTGTAAAATTGTTTACAATTATGGGGGAGAGAGCAGGGTAGTGGGATGAGATTTGGATTTCTCTAGCTGAGAGCTGACACAGAAACGATGGACCGAATGGCTGCCTTCTTTGCTACAAACATCTATGGTTCTGTTCTATTTCACCCTCCCTGTTGATTGCCAGGAATCTGGGTACATACACCACCAGGAAACTATCTATCACCCCTCTCACTAGACTGCTAGGGAATTGTCAGACACAGCTCTACCACAATACCATTTGGCATCCTACCCAGTTATTCTCAGGAATTTGATGTATTTATCTCAACTGCAAGGCTGCATATCCCTCCCTCCGCCTCACGTAGACTAATACATTGTAATTAGATATATATTCACAGATTTAAGGTGATTGGCAAAAGAACCAAAGGCGATGTCTACATTAATGACTTGGATATGATTGTAAAAGGTATGATCAGTAAGTTCGCTGATGATACAAAAATTGGTAGGGTGGTAAATAGCGAGGAGGATAGCCTCAGTCTGCAGGACGATATAGATGGGTTGGTCAGATGGGCGGAACAGTGGCAAATGGAATTTAACCCGGAAAAGTGTGAGGTGATGCACTTTGGAGGGACTAACAAGGCAAGGGAATACACAATGAATGGGAGGACCCTAGGCAAGACAGAGGGTCAGAGGGATCTTGGTGTGCAAGTTCACAGATCCCTGAAGGTGGCGGAACAGGTAGATAAGGTGGTAAAGAAGGCATATGGGATACTTGCCTTTATTAGCCGAGGCATAGAATATAAGAGCAAGGAGGTTATGATGGAGCTGTATAAAACACTGGTTAGGCCACAGCTGGAGTACTGTGTGCAGTTCTGGTCGCCACACTACAGGAAGGATGTGATCGCTTTGGAGAGGGTGCAGAGGAGATTCACCAGGATGTTACCAGGGCTGGAGCACTTCAGCTATGAAGAGAGACTGAGAAGATTGGGTTTGTTTTCCTTGAAGCAGAGGAGGCTGAGGGGGGACATGATTGAGGTGTACAAAATTATGAGGGGCACAGATAGGATGGATACTAAGGAGCTTTTTCCCTTCGTTGAGGGTACTATAACAAGGGGACATAGATTCAAGGTAAAAGGCGGGAGGTTTAGAGGGGATTTGAGAAAGAACTTTTTCACCCAGAGGGTGGTTGGAGTCTGGAACTCACTGCCTGAAAGGGTTGTGGAGGCAGGAACCCTCACAACATTCAAGAAGCATTTGGATGAGCACTTGAAATGCCATAGCATACAAGGCTACAGACCAAATGCTGGAATATGGGATTAGAGTAGACAGGGCTTGATGGCCGGCGCGGACACGATGGGCCGAAGGGCCTCTATCCGTGCTGTATAACTCTATGACTCTATGATGTGAGGAAAAACTTTTTTACGCAGCGAGTAGTTGTGATCGGGAATGCATTGCCATGAAAAGATGGTGGATGCAGATTCAATTCTGGCTTTCAAAAAGGAATTGGATAAATATTTGAAGGGAAAAAATTTGCAGGGCTACGGGGGAATGAAACTAACCGGATTGCTCTTACAAAGAGCTAGCACAGGCTCGATGGGCCGAATGGCGGCCTCCTGTGCTGTAACCATTCTGTGATTCTGCTGGGTATCAAACTTACCATTAAATGGTGCACATGCATACGTACAGCAGTAATTGCATATTACTGTATATTATCAAAAACAAACCTTAGCTTTAACTGTGACTTCAAGTGTACTTGACAGACACTTACCCTGTAACGACTATGTTGCCATGAGTTGTGATACTTATTTAATTTTGGGTAGCCAACTAGAATCTGAGGTGTAACAGGGGCTTGGTAATCTGGTTTGTCTCTTATTTCCTCGAAGACTGATCCCTTACCTCTGTAATTTTCACGCATCCCTCACTGTTCTAATGGTTGCCATACTGCCTCTGGTTGTAATTTTCATATCCATTGACACGGTTTGTGCTGCACTCGACTTTTCAGTGTCTGAGGTCTGTATTGCCAGGAGCGTTCCTCTGACTTCCAGCCTGCCGGGAATGGTAGAAGTGGGGCTGCTGTCAAGTTTCTGATTTCCCTCCATCAAAGAATCGGCAGATTCTACAGAAGTATTACAGGAGGTGATAAAAACAAACCTACAGGACCAACACACAGATGGTGTAATATCAGATTGCATCATTGATAGTTTGAAAGATGATGATTGAAAATATGATGTTTGATTTACCTCTTTATTGATTAACTTTGTGCTTGTCAAGGTGAAGGATAAAAGCAAAGACTTTTACACAACTCCTCATCACATCTCTCAGAACGCCACATAAATTGATTTACTTTGGAATACGAAGGCCGTTGTTACGTAGACAAACGCAGCAGCCACTTTGCACACAAGATTCCACATGATGACCAGTTAATGCGTTTTTTTGGGGTGTTGGTTGAGGGGTGAATATTGGTAAGACATTGAGAGAACTCCCCGCTCTTATTCAAAGGATGTCATTGAATCTTCAATGTCAACCTGAACCAGGACATCGATTTAATGTCTCATCTGAGCAGTGTCACCTCTAACGATGCACCATTCCCTGAGTACCTCACTTTGAGTATCGTTCCGGATTCTGTGTGCAAGTGCTGGAGTGGGGCTTGAACCCATTACATCCTGTGTCGGGGCAAAGGTGTTACCAAATGAAACAAAGTATCAAGGAATGTTCCCAGTGTCAGCTTCAAGCATTCATAGGTCAGATGTAGCATGGGTTAGATACAGAGAAAAGGCTCCTCTGCACTGCCCCATGTCTCAACCTCAACCCCAGAAAAGTGCCCTCTACTACGCCAAGTGTGACTTTCCCATCTCTCGTGCCAGACATCCTCCACGCTTGCCTGATACTGAGAATTAGTATCAAAATATGTACATTTTGTGGGACTCATAACCATTAGGAACTGGCTGCCAACTGAGGAGAGACTTTCATCGTATTAGTCTGGGCTAGATCCAAACCCAGGTTTAGGATAACGTGCCAGCCCACCTTAGCATTAGGTTCTCAATTTCACCACTTTTCCATATGCTTGTGACAATTTCAAGACTATAATCTGCATCTATACCACGGTCCCTTCGGGTGGACTTGCACTTTCCATCAGTATGTTATTGAGTAGCTCGGTCCTTTTGGAATTCTCTCTCATGGCCTCGGCACTAACTGTGCTGTTGAGGTCACCATCCCTGTTCTATGGGTTATGGCTCGTCTCCTAGGTTTATCAACTCAACAGAAATGTTATACTATCCACTTCTACATTTTCCCAATCACAAAATACTATTAACATATTCTGTGGGATGAATCTTGCATAAAGGGTGCATTAGTTAATTGGATTATCATTCGTTGTTACATTTATATTTTTTGATTTGTATTTGACTTTTGCGATTAACCAGTTAAATATCTGTTGAATGATTTGCTTCACAGGGTGTGTCCATTCTTGACCTCATTAAACAGCTGGACATACTGGGAGATAATGGGGTAAGTTTCTTTGCCCACACAAAGTTGGACATATACAGTGAAACCTCATTATTACAAACGCAGTATGGGCAGGTGTCCCTTCATAACAAACGATATAACCCTGTCTTGCCTTGTGTTTTTAGTGCAGGAGCTCACATTTCAATGATAGCAACCCTTGATTGATTGCTCAGTGGGTAAATATACTGCCGTGCATTGCCCTGTGGAACTAAAGTTACAAGGGGGGGTGGATTTTCTCCCCCCAGCGGACTTTTGTCAGCTGGCACCAGCTGTCCGGGCAACCGGGGCCTCATTAGCATCGGGACAGCGGGCTGCGGCCTAAGATCGAACATCCTGGGGCAGTCACGATATTGGGTGTTCCGGCCAGCCTCCAATCTGGCAGAAGGCAGGGATAGGGTTGGGGGGGGTGCGGAACGGGGACGTGGGCCGCTGGCGAGCGGCCCAGGCAGGTTTTGTGGAGCCTGGTGGAGCACTCCTGCTCCTCGCGGCCCCACAACGATAAACTGGAACGTACCTTTGGATCCTCTTCGTCCAGGCTGCCAGCTGATGCTGGTTGGAGTGTGCATGTGCCTGCTTCGACCGGCTCAGTCTGAAAATGGCAGTCGGAATCCTATGCATATCATAGGACCACGATGTGCATTCTAAACAGGCATATCGCCTGGAGCAGGAGGCCAGTCCAGGAGTCCAGCGGTAGGCTTGGGGGAACCTTGCCGCAGCCACAGCGATGGCGCTAGGGTCATTGCCCACCATTGGTGGGGCACTATCACCCTGAGCGGGAGGCCTGAAAGTTCACTCCTAGGTCTCTACTGAGTTAGCTGATCCCATCAGGGAAGGTGATAGGGGACAACCAATGGCCTCTACGCTGCTGGACCATGGAGGAGAAATATCAGGTTGGGGTACTGCTCTTGATTAGCACCCAATCCCCTGAAAATGAATGTGTGTGGATGTCGAATGAAAATGGGATCAAACTTGGGTGTGATGCACTCCATGGTGGGATAGCCTGTCAATACTTTGGAGGCGGGGTGGGGGGCGGTGGTGGGTGGTACCGGTGGGAAAATTCAACTTTAGTGGGGGTGCAAAATGGGCGGTAGCGGATTGGCCGCTCGTAACTCCCGCTCGATGTCCCTTTCCATTGAAGCCAATAGAAAAGATATTCGGGCTGGTGTATAATGAGCGGCTGGAACACTATCGCCTGTTTCACACTCTTACTGAAATGGAATTTTATCCCTTTGGTGTCTAGACTCAAGCTCGAGAAAGGTACCAAAGGGCACAACTAGACCATATCCCAGCCGGGATTCAGCGTCTCCAAGAGGGGAGGGGAGAGATTTGGAGACAAGAGAAAAAACATAAAACTACTTTGTTGTCTCTTGAGTTTGTAAAACAAGGTTCGACAGCATTTAGTATCTTGTTTTTCCTTTTTTGGGGTTGCATAACAAGAGACAGAAGCTGTTAAAAGACCAGTTTATTGAATCAAATAGCTAATTATTAGCTCAATACTCAAATAATGCTGAAGATTCTTTACATTTGTGAATGTTTTGTGATATGAGCTCATTACGTTGCTATTTCCAACACTACTTCTCCTCTCATACTCTCAGCATTTTCAATGGGAGAGCACTCAAGAAAATGACTCAAAGTAATTCTGGACACGTCTGTGTCATTTCATGTCAAAAGCTGTTTGCCCTCAGTCTGCATTTAATAAGTCATAAAAAGTGAGCAGAACTGAACAACTGATCAACTGAACAGGAGTAATGATGACTCTCTCTCTCGAGACCATCAGTAAAATAGGAGTAATGTTGACTGTCTCTCGCGACCATCAGGAAAGTAGGAGTAATGGTGACTCTCTTTCGAGACCATCAGTAAAATAGGAGTAATGGTGACTGTCTCTCGCGACCATCAGGAAAGTAGGAGTAATGGTGACTCTCTTGAGACCACCTGTAAAATAGGAGTAATGGTGACTCTCTCCTGAGACCACCTGTAAAATAGGAGTAATGGTGACTCTCTTTCGAGATCATCAGTAAAATAGGAGTAATAGTGACTGTCTCTCGACCATCAGTAAAACAGGAGTAATGGTGACTCTCTCTCGAGACCATCAGTAAAACAGGAGTAATGGTGACTCTCTCTCGAGACCATCAGTAAAATAGGAGTAATGGTGACTCTCTTTCGAGACCATCAGTAAAATAGGAGTAATGGTGACTCTCTTTCGAGACCATCAGTAAAATAGGAGTAATGGTGACTCTCTTTCGAGACCATCAGTAAAATAGGAGTAATAGTGACTGTCTCTCGCGACCATCAGGAAAGTAGGAGTAATGGTGACTCTCTCTTGAGACCACCTGTAAAATAGGAGTAATGGTGACTCTCTCTTGAGACCACCTGTAAAATAGGAGTAATGGTGACTCTTGAGATCACCTGTAAAATAGGAGAAATGGTGACTCTTGAGACCACATATAAAACAGAAGTAATGTTGACTGTCTCTCAAGACCACTAGTATAGTTGCATAAATTGTCATTCATTCTAGTAAACCAATGCAGTGGCAGCTTGGAGACGCTCGGCTGTAGGAATCCTAGTCGAGGTTGAGCACGTATCACTCCGACTCACTGCTGAGGCGATGCGTTGTCTTCTTCCTCCTCCACAGTGCACAAAAATTCTGAAATTTTAAAATCATCCACCAGAATAACAAGCTACAGATTGATTGTGTATCACCATTACCCTAGCAGGGACACTATCCATTATGTACAGTGCCAGGACTGCATGAGTGGGCTGTGTTTACACTTAGTGAGATGGCTGAAGTGTGATTTCATTGGAGGATCACGTAGCAGTTCTTTTGTTTCCATGCTCTGTTTTCAGAGGGTGATGGGATCAGCAGGTGAGCGATCCAGAGAAGTACACAGATGTCTTACAGTATTATTTGGGGCAGATCCTCCCTTTGAAAATGGCGACAGTGTGAGAGGACAGGAAGCTTTACTGCCCCCTGGAGGAGGAGCTTTGTGCGCCTGTAAGAAACACAAAAGGACCTGTGCACATCCCCACAGGCAAATCAACCAATGGGCAGAATACCCTGTGGTTTTATCATTAAACTGTTTCATTTTTCTCCTTTTTTTTTTCTCCTCCTTTGGACTCTCTTTGCTGAGTGGGGGGGTCAGGTTGGAGACTTGCTCCCGGTATTCCCACAATGGCTATTCTACAGGAGGTGTATTACAGTGATCAGGGTTAATTCCTCCACCCCTTCCCTCACTTTCTTTCCTCCTTCCCTGTGAGAACGTGTTTGATTTCTCCATGGTGACTCCTTGTGATGTCGCAGTTGAGATCAGGGACTCACCAGATGGAAAGCCCTTGCACGCTGTAGCATTGTGTCGTTCCCTGGATGAGCAGGCAGGCAAACTACACCTAGGCCTTTGCTAATGCTGGTCTCGGGCTGGCAGCTAGGAGTTGCACTCAAGTAATACAGGATGACTCCTTTGCTGGATTCTCCCCCCCCCCACCACCTTCCCTGCCACTTCCTCTCCCTGTCAATGCTTTTTCTTCCAATGCAACTACGGGAGATGCTCTGGGCGTGTGTGTGTATGGGGGTGGGTGGGTGATGGAGGTGGGGGAGATGACACTTGGATGCGAATCTGTACTGTTCCACCATTTGCAGTGCACAGTGGTTAATTGGCCATTCGAATCGCAGTTAACGTAGCCCTGATGCTGGTTGGAGTGACATTAAAATGTCACCTGAAATCTGCTTTTAAACATTCAGACCAGTGCTGCCAGCTGCGATATTTGAACCCAGTCTAATGCTGAAGGTGGAGATTAAATTTGCTGTGCGTAGCCACGGCAACAAAGCAGTCGGGCGCTTTGATGACGATTCTTAATTATACAGTGCAACCAGCTAAATGACATTTTCCTGTTGAAAAGTATTGTATGCTATGAATGGAGTTTGGATGATGAGTGCGTCAGTAAAACAAAGCCTCTGTGTGTTTATTGTAGGGCGTATTCCCCGATTGGGTGTTTGAAGTATGAGGCAGCATTAACTGCGAGCATTGGTGGGGAAATCACTGGCTTATAGCTCCAGTTTTCTATCTGTTGGATTAAATGGATAAAATTCAGGGGCTGCGGGCCTCTGGTTTTCCTGACCCCACACTCAATCAGAGAATGTGCCCCTATATTTCAGGTTCTTTTAACGTTCTATTTGTGAAGTTAAACAAGGTGTCTGATCTTTGTCATTCATGTTAAGTATCGGTCAGTTTGTCGTTGAATTGCATCCAGTAATATATTTTGAACATTTTTCCAATTGATGCTTTCATTATTGCCAATCTGTCCACACAGCAACACGCGTATTTCACAGGAGGTGTTAGTAAAACATTTATTTTGAATTTTTTTCTAGAATCTGAGAAATGAGGAGCAAGTGGCGATCATCCAGGCAAGCACTGTGCTGTCTCTGGCTGAAAAGGTAGAGTTGAACTTTTGTTTGTCGATCTTCCTGATTCTTTGAGGATGTGACATCCCGAGGGTTCTGTGGGAAGACCCTATAATGTGTAAATATTGGGAACACTGAAGCCATTGGGCTCAATTTTCAAAGTGAAAAACGGGTGGGTTGGGGTTGGGGGGGCATTGAAAATTGCCACCATTTCAGACGCGCCCCCAACCCGCCCATTTCCGGTTTACACCGGGACGGGAAGAGGGGCGGGTCGGGCCTTAAAACCTTTCAAGGAGGCTTCAGGCCTCCATTTTTCTGGACTTCCCGATTTCAATGCCGGGGTGGGGGGTGGAATTCCCCGGCCTTTTATTAACGCCTCATGAAAGGAGGCGCGAGGGCCCAAGACTAACAGGTAGGTGCCGAGAAAGGCACAGCTTGTGGCCCAGAGGAGCAGGAGTCCTTCCCCCAGGCCCAACAAGCCTACCTGCACCGACCCCCCACAACGAGCGCCAACACCTGACCCCCGATTGTGAACTCCTCCCCACAGATCGTCGACCCTGATCCGACTCACGACCTCGATCCTCCCTGACCCCACCGAACCCCGACCCCGATCTTCCCCCACTCCGATCCTCCAACCTCCGACCCCGATCCTCCCCCCCCCCCCCCCGTTCAGATCCTCCCACCCCCATCTCCAATCCTCCGACCCCCGAACCCCGATCCTCCCCCTCAAAGATCACGGACCCCGATCCCGACACCCCTCCCCGTGAATGACGCCCGATCCCATCCCCCATGACTCACAACCCCGTGCCCACTCGTGCCCCCATGTCCACTCAAGCCCCCCCGTGCCCTCCCTCCCACCGCCCCCCCATCCATACAAACAAAGACTTACCTGTAGACTTACCTGAACACGCCCTCTCACTGTCTGCTCTCCCGTCCGACTGGGACCAGCCAGTCAATCAGCCAGTCAGTCAGGCGGGAAACCGACAAATAAAAAGACGGCCTTACGTCAAAATCATAAGGACTTCCGGGAAGCCCGTACCAATGGGTTTCCCAACCTCAATTTGACCCCCCCAACCTCTTCCCGGCTCGGTTTTAAAATTGAAGACATTGTCTTAGGTCCCTGCCACAAACTCTGTTCCCTAGCCATCGACTCCACCCCTCTCTCTGGCCACTATCTGAGGCTGAACCAGACCATTCGCATCCTTGGGTTCCTATTTGACCCTGAGATGAGCTTCCGACCACATATCCACTCCATCACCAAGGCCACCTACTTCCATCTCTGTAACATCACCAAGACCGCCTACTCCCACCTCTGCTCCATCACCAGGACCGTCTACTCCCATCTCCGTAACATCACCCGTTTCCGCCCCGCTTAAGCTCATCTGCTGCTGAAACCCTCATCCATGCCTTTGCTACCTCTAGACTTGACTATTCCAGTGGTCTCCTGGCCGGCCTCCCATCTTCCACCCTCCATAAACTTGAGCCCATCCAAAACTCTGCTGCCTGTATCCTAACTCGCACCAAGTCCCGTTCTCCCATGACCCCTGTGCTTGTTGACCTACATTGGCTCCCGGTCCGGCAATGCCTCAATTTCAAAATTCTCATCCTTGTTTTCAAATCCCTCCATGGCCTCGCCCCTCCCTCTCTCTGTAACCTCCTCCAGCCCTACAATCCTCTGAGATATCTGCGCTTCTCCAACTCTGGCCCCTCCAGCCCGACAACCCTCCAAGATCTCTGCGCTCCTCCAATTTTTGCCTCTTGCTCATCCCCGATTTTAATTGCTCCACCATTGATGGCCGTGCCTTCAGCTGCCTAGACCCAAAGCTCTGGAATTCCCTCCCTAAACCTCTCCGCATCTCTACCTCTCTCTTCTCTTTTATGATCCTGCTTAAAACCCATCTCTTTGACCAAGCTTTTGGTCACCTGTCCTAATAGCTCCTTATGTGGCTCGGTGTCAAATTTTGTTTGATAATCGCTGCTGTGAAGCAACTTGGGACTTTTTACTACGTTAAAGGCGCTATATAAATGCAAGTTGTTCTTATTTGTTCTACCTAGACTTCCAAAAAACATTTGACAAAGTTTCTCATGAAAGGCTAATAGTTAAGCTCAAAGCAGTAACGATCCAAGGTATTCCACTCATAATCATTATCTGACGGTTCCCATGGCAAAGTGTGTGTGAATATCAGGTGAGGATAGGATTGGCCTCAAGGGTCAATTGCTTGCTCACACTCACTAGGGGTATTTCTGTCCTCCAGCACTCCGAGTGGGGAGTGGTACTCACAGTAAGTGTATCTTGGTAAACCATGAATGCGCAATATGTGATTATGGACTACGATTCATGGGCTGCACACCTGTGATTTCCAGACTTATACTCCCTGGGAGTGCTACTCCCCACTGGGAACTCCTACTGTCACTTTGGTGGGCCCTTTTGTCTGACTGCTTCTCTGACAACAAGTCCTGGATGAGCCAGATTTCTCTCCAATTCAACATCAGTAAGATCAAGGAATCTACGTTTGGCTCCACACCAAAATCTCCACACGTTAGCCCTTTCTGTCCCTCCCCGACTCCCCAACCACTTGCTGAAGCTGACGCCGGTGGGGTGCAGTCTTGGTGTTGTGTGTGAAGTGGAGCTCTCACCAGCCTCTTGAGCTTCAACCTCCACAAACCCTGGTTTGTCCAAAACGCTGCTGCCCACATGCTCTGCTGCAATAAACGCCATTAACCTATCACCCTCAGTCCAGGCCAGACTCCATGTGGTCCCTTTCCCCCAAGCACTGAATCTTCATCCTTGTTTACAAATCACTCAGTGGTCTTGCCCCTCCATACCTCTGCCATCTCCTCTGGCCTTACAAGTCAGCACTTACATTGAGTTACATCAAAACTACAGCACAGAAACAGGCCATTCGGCCCAACTGGTCTATGCCAGCGTTTATGCTCCACACAAGCCTCCTCCCTCCCTAATTCATCTAACCCCATCAACATATCCGTCTATTCCTTTCCCCCTCGTGCTTATCCAGCTTCCCCTTAAATGCATCTATGTAATTTTCCTCAACTACTCCTTGTGGTAGTGAGTTCCACATTCTAACCACTCTTTGGATAAAGAAGTTTCTACTGAATTCCTTATTGGATTTATTAGTGACTATTTCATATTTATGATCTCTAGTTGCCCTCCACTTTTCCAAATCTTGCCCCCTGTTGTATCCCCCACTCCCTGCCCTTCACCCTCAGTGGTGGAGCCTTCAGCTATCCCGGCCCCAGACTCTGGAACACTCTCCCTCTACCCCTCTGCTGCCTATCACTCTTCACACCATCAAAAGCCTCCTCCAATCCTGCCTCTTATCTACCCCCCCTGTCCACCTTGGACTCCATCTCCCCTCTGTGAAGTTCCCTAACCAGTAACTTATTTCAGGTAGGAGACAGCCATCGGTCCATTTTGCCAGCCCATCATCCCCCCGCCCCCCCCACTCTCGTTCCTGTGAGATACGCTCTGTACCATGTCGAACATTTAATAAATCATGAACCACTTTCAGATGCGAAAGGCTTGTCTGCTCAGAAATGTAAGTTGCTGTTGTTATTTCCTGTTTGAAACCCCTCAAATGCTTCCTGTTGCCTCACCTGTGATGGCTGTTTGTGCCATAAGTTAATCAGCGTTTTGCTAAAGAAATTCTGTCTGAATTGCGCTTTGACTTCAGTCTATGGCTATGGTAAAATTCTTTGTTGGTGTGGGTGTGGACTGGCTGCCCGATTTTACTTTACATTGACTTGAACGAGAAGGAAAATCAGGCCAGCTGTATAGTAAGTGGCCAATCTGCTACCGCCTGTCTCGTGCCCCCCCCCACTGAACTTGAACTTTGCCCCCTATGTTTCCTGGTTCGGGAATTCTGTTGTGATGTGACAAAAAACAATTCAACTTATTGAACCCCTGAATCTTCTGACGGTTTCTATCAAGTTTCTCCTTAGTCTCTCTTCAAGAAAGGAGGCCTAAATAAACACGATTGTAAACAATTTTACAACACCAAGTTATAGTCCAACGATTTTATTTGAAATCTACAAGCTTTCGGAGGCTTCCTCCTTCCTCAGGTAAATGTCAGGAAGGAGGAAGGAGGAAGCCTCCGAAAGCTTGTAGATTTCAAATAAAATCGTTGGACGATAACTTGGTGTTGTAAAATTGTTTACAATTGTCAAGCCCAGTCCATCACCGGCATCTCCACATCATAAATAAACACAAGCATCTTATGGCCTGCACGTTCATCACCAGGTGCCTAACCTTTGTAATTATTTCACTACATTTTTTTCGCAGTATATAATATTTGAGCAGTATTCTCCTCGCATATACAAGGTAACTTCACAAACAACATTGTGTGCAGCTATTTTTAGTCAAGAAATTACAGGAACATCTTAGTATAGAAATTGGGTGGCCAACCATAACTCGCTCCCTACAACCATTTATAAATCAGAATCAGATATAGATGATACTAGCCTCTCATTTCTTAAGTCTTCACCTGCCCAAATGCCATTTTGTACCATAGTGCTGTTTCAATCCTTCTTTTTCTGCAAAAATCCTGTAATATGACTTTCTAATTGTCATTTTTTATGTACAGTTTAAAAATATTTAGAACTATATTCTCTGAATAAGTTAAGACTCTTTGTATGATAGGTATTGTTATCGAGCTCCTTACTGGTGCCCCAGCGATTGGGATTTACCAAAATGCTAAAAACTAATGATGTGCTGCTCTCTAGTGGTTGTGCTGTGGAATTGACAGTAACGTTTTTCTCTCTTGCTCCACGATGGATGCTTTAAGCAGCACTTTCTGGGTGTGCCTTAACTCGGGTTGCCAACTCCGATGGGATGTATTCCTGGAGGTTTCATCATGTGTCTTCCTGTCTCCAACCGCTCCTGGTCAAACAGCCTTTTCTCCTCATCTCCAATATTTTTATAACTAATAAAGATTTTTTTTAATGCCCTGATGACTTTTCTTCTGGGTTGCTTGCAACGGTGTCCAGGAGATGAATCTTTAATTCCTGGAGATTCCAGGACAATCCTGAAGGGTTGGCAACCCCAGCCTTAACACAGAGTGAGGGTCAAACTGAAAGCCAGCACTACTTTCTACAAATAACACTAAATTTCCTCGGGGCTTCTCCCGCTCCACTGCCGTTATCATGGAGCATGTTCAGCAGAAACCCCGTTGACTCATGTGAGCAGGGCGTCCGCTGAAGTTACGCCGCAGTGCGGGAGAAGCCGCGAGGAAATGCCCGGCGGAACAGTAAGCCGATTTGTTTCTGCATATCTTTGTACGAGAGCATGGGAGGAGCTCCTTCAACCACCTACCGGATTGCTGAGCAGCGAGAGTCATGTCAGCTGAAGAATAACCCCCTCTTCTGGAATGGGCATTCCTGCGACCATTAGTAGCAATGTACAGCGGCCATCCTTTGAAACTGCACCAGGTTCACCCATCTCCATGATCAATGCCATCACATCCCGAATCTAAAATGGGTTTGACCCTCTGCTCACTGTCTGATATCATTATGGGATAAGGGGCAGCCTGCTGTGAAGGCTCGGTTCACTTGGCCATGTTGGTCACTGAGGAAACTCCTGTTGTCAGCATATTCCACTTAGGCTTTTATACTTTTTTAGTTAAACTTTACGAAACTGCAGCAAAGTTTAGTGGCAGACCAGTTTGCCAAACACTTTCACAAACATAAAAATCAAAACATAAAGGAAAGAAAGAACTTTATATAGTGCCTTTCATGTCCTCAGGATGACCCAAAGCGCTTTACAGCCAGTGAATTATGTGTGAAGTGTAGTCACTGTTGTTATGGAGGTAAACATGGCAGCCAGTTTGCACACAGCAAGATCCCATAGATATCGATTGACTGGTTAATCTGTTTTGGTGGTGTTGGTAGATGGACAAATGTTGACCAGGGCACAGGGAGAACCCCCTGCTCTGTGGATTGTGCCACGAACAGGCAGACAGGGCATCGGTTTATCATCTCATCCTAAAGACGGCACTTCCAACAACACAGCATGCCCTCTGTACTGCACTGAAGTGTCAGCCTAAATTATGTGCACAGGGTCCAGGAGTTTGTCGTTGAACAAATAGAATACAGGCGAAACTATTTTAAAACCTTTTCTTCATGGAGTTTGTGCTCATCACCTTCATGGAGTATGTTGGCATTGAAAATAATACTCCCATTTCAGGCAACCAGTGTCAGCATCGAGCTTTCCCAGGTCAGGTGTAGCATGGGTTAGATGTGGAAGAAAGTTGCCTTATCTTTGTCCCAACAATATGCCTTTGCCCAAACCTCCAAAGAGCACCCCGTCCTGCACCTATATATCACTCTTCCCTCTGAGTGAGATTACCAATGAATACCAAGCAAAGGATCATCACCTGCTGTGGGCCAGTGCTCATTTGGAATTTGTCTGAGACTGACCAAAACTCATTTCACATTGGACCCTTTCAGCCAGCAAACATGAGACTTACCTCCCAGCAGTCTGATCTGGATTTAAGACCGGGTCTCGAAGGACAGTCTGCTACAGCACACTGTGCCACCCAGTTCCCCATGATGAAAATTATCATCGTAGTTTGATCCTGAAAATGGGATCCTGACTATAACAATCAGTCTTTAAACCAAGCACAAAGGAGAACCAACTTAGTAAAGATGGGAATGACGTCAGTGATTGTTTGCTTTGGCAGTGTAATCTATTATAACGTTAGTACAATATAAGGAGCAACGTAGAAAGAAATGTGCTAACAATTATCCGAGATTGTTTCCATTCACAACAAATAAACGGTTAGAATTCATAAATGGAAAACACAATAGTGCTCAGCAGTAATTCCAAAGTAACTTGGGAAAAACCATTACCAACGGAAACTGCACATAACTTGACTTCTGTCTAAATAATTGAAAACAGAAAAGAGATACAACAGAAACCGTCCAAGAGAATAAAGCAAAGAATATCAGTGGCACGTTAGGCTTTTCGGGACAGTTGGGCCTGATTTTAATTACTTTTACAGACTCTTTCTTCCAAGCAGATCTATTAAATTCTTTATTGGTTTGTGAAGACCTACATAGGAATATAGGAAAAGGATTAGGCCATTCAGTCACTCAGGCCTGTTCCGCCATTCAATTAGATTATGGCTAATTTGTATCTTAACTCCATCTGCTTTGGTTCCATAACCCTTAATACCCTTGCCTAACAAAATTGACCCCTAGCCTCAAGAGCTTTTTGGGGGAGAGAGTTCCAGATTTCCACTACCCTTTGTGTGAAGAAGTGCTTCCTGACATCACCCCTGAACGGCCTAGCTCCAAATTTAAGGTTATGCCCCCCATGTTCTGGACACCCCCACCAGAGGAAATACTTTCTATCTACCCTATCAAATCCTTTAATCATCTTAAACACCTCAATTAGATCACCCTTTAATCTTCTATACTCAAGGCAATACAAGCCTAGTCTGTTCATCCTGTCCTCATAATCTCACATGTGTTAAAGAAACGTATCAATGCTTTTTGTCTCAGCCCCCTGCCCTCACCACCCCCACCCCCGACAAGATGGGGCAGAAAGCACAGGTCACTCTGTCATTATGAAAAGGTGTTTGCCAAACCTTTATGTGACACAATAATGTAAATCGCACCGTAACTCATGTTGTGTGTGCATGATGGCATCGTGCCTTAAGTGACACAAGATCATTAAATAGATACAGATGAAGAAGGCCATTCTACTCACCTATCCAGGGAGAACTTACTGCCCCATCCAACTGTTAAATGATTGCAAGGGTTTTGCCTGCATTACGCTTTCTGACAATCCATTCTTCATGTCGGTCACTCTTTGGGTGAAGAGGAACATCTTGATGTTTGTCTTAAATTTTCATTTCACTAGGCAGAACTTGTGACACCTTGGGGCATGATTTTAAAAGAGAAAAACGGGTGGGTTGGGGCCTGGGGGGCATTTAAAATCATAACCTCCAACCCACCCACCCACTTCCGGTTTTCGCCCGCAGCGGGATGGGGGCGGGCGACCAACCCGTTCCCTGGAGGCGGGTTGGTGATTAAAACCTTTCAAGGAGGCTGCGGGCCTTCATTTTTCCAGAGTTTCCAATTTCAACTCCTGGGGGCCGGGATTCCCAGGACTTCTCTTTTACACCGTGTGAAAGTAGGCGAGAAGGCCCAAAACTAACAGATAAGTGCCTTTCTGGCACGGGTTGTGGGCCCGGAGGAGCAGGAATGCTTCTGCCAGGCCCAACATGCAGCAAACCTCCCGCCCCGACCTCCGACCCCCCCCCACAATGATCACAGACTCGCCCCCCCACCCCCCCCGACCCCTGCGATGACCCCAGATCCCGACACCCCCGCCATGACTGACCCCCGATCCCTCCCCTCATGACGGACTCCCCCATGACCCCCGTGCCACCCATGCCCCCCATCCATACAAACAAAGACTTACCTAAAGACTTACTGGAACACATCCTCTCCCTGGCTGCTTTCCCACCTGACTGAGACCAGCCTGTCAATCAGGCCGGCCTGTCGGACGGCAAACCGACAAAAAAACATAAAAGACGTCCTTACGTCAAAATCGTAAGGACGTCTGGGAAACCCGTACTTCCAGGTTTCCTGTCCGCAATTTGACCTTCCCGGCTCGGGGTCAAAATCATGCCCCTTGTCTCTGTGCCAATTATCATTTATACCTCTGGAGATCCCCTCACACAGCTTTCTTCTTCTGCCTTGTTCCGGAAGAAAAGACTGGCCAAACTATTTTTCCTTAAGGTTGCGACCCTTTAAAGAAGCTGCATTTGTTTGATAATGAAGAAATATCGCAGGTATGCTGTGGAATAACTAAAGGCAATGTAATGGATCAGAATAATGTAGATTTTCCTCTTCCCTGCACTCTGGGGTATTCCCCAGTCTCAGAGGGGAGGAAGAAGGGACACAGACCCATTATTGTCAGGTCTTCATCCCCATTGTGCTGCCCTCTGATTTCCTGGGGCTTCCCCAAGGTGCCTGTAGTAAGTACAGGCCCAGCATTGGTATTGTATGAGGTGGGTGGGAGCAAATCTACTCGTTGGGTACCCCAGCGTAGGGGCACCAATAACCTGGCTCTGTGGCTTGCCCTTAGGCTCCTGCCAATTAAAGGGTCAGCGGGCACCTTGGCATCTGGTTATGACACGGAGGCAGGTGATGCCCCCAGGATGATTTAAGGCACCTGGGAGCAGCAGCCAGAATGGACGCTTGTCAGAGGCCCAGACAGCAGTGGTGATCTGATCTCCTCCCGAAATAGAGCCCAGCTAGGGGACAGCCTGAGCCTGGAGTCCACCACTCCATGCAAACGAGCTGGGCGGAGGACAAATGTAAGCAGCCGCATTCAACAGGTGCCCATAGAGGGCCATGTACCCTGATATGCCCATAGAGGGCCATGTACCCTGATATGCCCATAGAGGGCCATGTACCCTGATATGCTCATAGAGGGCCATGTACCCTGATATGCCCATAGAGGGCCATGTACCCTGATATGCTCATAGAGGGCCATGTACCCTGATATGCCCATAGAGGGCCATGTACCCTGATATGCCCATAGAGGGCCATGTACCCTGATATGCCCATAGAGGGCCATGTACCCTGATATGCCCATAGAGGGCCATGTACCCTGATATGCCCATAGAGGGCCATGTACCCTGATATGCCCATAGAGGGCCATGTACCCTGATATGCTCATAGAGGGCCATGTACCCTGATATGCCCATAGAGGGCCATGTACCCTGATATGCCCATAGAGGGCCATGTACCCTGATATGCTCATAGAGGGCCATGTACCCTGATATGCCCATAGAGGGCCATGTACCCTGATATGCTCATAGAGGGCCATGTACCCTGATATGCTCATAGAGGGCCATGTACCCTGATATGCCCATAGAGGGCCATGTACCCTGATATGCCCATAGAGGGCCATGTACCCTGATATGCCCATAGAGGGCCATGTACCCTGATATGCTCATAGAGGGCCATGTACCCTGATATGCTCATAGAGGACCATGTACCCTGATATGCCCATAGAGGGCCATGTACCCTGAGATGCTCATAGAGGACCATGTACCCTGATATGCCCATAGAGGGCCATGTACCCTGAGATGCTCATAGAGGGCCATGTACCCTGATATGCCCATAGAGGGCTATGTACCCTGATATGCCCATAGAGGGCCATGTACCCTGATATGCCCATAGAGGGCCATGTACCCTGATATGCCCATAGAGGGCCATGTACCCTGAGATGCTCATAGAGGACCATATACCCTGATATGCTCATAGAGGGCCATGTACCCTGATATGCCCATAGAGGGCCATGTACCCTGATATGCTCATAGAGGGCCATGTACCCTGATATGCTCATAGAGGGCCATGTACCCTGATATGCTCATAGAGGGCCATGTACCCTGATATGCTCATAGAGGGCCATGTACCCTGATATGCTCATAGAGGGCCATGTACCCTGATATGCTCATAGAGGGCCATGTACCCTGATATGCTCATAGAGGGCCATGTACCCTGATATGCCCATAGAGGGCCATGTACCCTGATATGCCCATAGAGGACCATGTACCCTGATATGCCCATAGAGGGCCATGTACCCTGATATGCCCATAGAGGGCCATGTACCCTGATATGCCCATAGAGGGCCATGTACCCTGAGATGCTCATAGAGGACCATATACCCTGATATGCTCATAGAGGGCCATGTACCCTGATATGCCCATAGAGGGCCATGTACCCTGATATGCTCATAGAGGGCCATGTACCCTGATATGCCCATAGAGGGCCATGTACCCTGATATGCTCATAGAGGGCCATGTATCCTGAGATGCTCATAGAGGACCATATACCCTGATATGCTCATAGAGGGCCATGTACCCTGATATGCCCATAGAGGGCCATGTACCCTGATATGCCCATAGAGGGCCATGTACCCTGATATGCTCATAGAGGACCATATACCCTGATATGCTCATAGAGGGCCATGTACCCTGATATGCCCGTAGAGGGCCATGTACCCTGATATGCCAGTAGAGGGCCATGTACCCTGATATGCTCATAGAGGGCCATGTACCCTGATATGCCCGTAGAGGGCCATGTACCCTGATGCCCATAGAGGGCCATGTACCCTGATATGCCCATAGAGGGCCATGTACCCTGATATGCTCATAGAGGGCCATGTACCCTGATATGCTCATAGAGGGCCATGTACCCTGATATGCCAGTAGAGGGCCATGTACCCTGATATGCCCATAGAGGGCCATGCACCCTGATATGCCCATAGAGGGCCATGTACCCTGATATGCCAGTAGAGGGCCATGTACCCTGATATGCCCATAGAGGGCCATGCACCCTGATATGCCCATAGAGGGCCATGTACCCTGATATGCCAGTAGAGGGCCATGTACCCTGATATGCCCATAGAGGGCCATGCACCCTGATATGCCCATAGAGGGCCATGTACCCTGATATGCCCGTAGAGGGCCATGTACCCTGATGCCCATAGAGGGCCATGTACCCTGATATGCCCATAGAGGGCCATGTACCCTGATATGCCAGTAGAGGGCCATGTACCCTGATATGCCCGTAGAGGGCCATGTACCCTGATGCCCATAGAGGGCCATGTACCCTGATATGCCCATAGAGGGCCATGTACCCTGATATGCCCATAGAGGACCATGTACCCTGATGCCCATAGAGAGCCATGTACCCTGATATGCCCATAGAGGGCCATGTACCCTGATATGCCCATAGAGGGCCATGTACCCTGATATGCCCATAGAGGGCCATGTACCCTGATATGCCAGTAGAGGGCCATGTACCCTGATATGCCCATAGAGGGCCATGTACCCTGATATGCCCATAGAGGGCCATGTACCCTGATATGCCCATAGAGGGCCATGTACCCTGATATGCCCATAGAGGGCCATGTACCCTGATATGCCCATAGAGGGCCATGTACCCTGATATGCCCATAGAGGGCCATGTACCCTGATATGCCCATAGAGGGCCATGTACCCTGATATGCCCATAGAGGGCCATGTACCCTGATATGCCCATAGAGGGCCATGTACCCTGATATGCCTGTCTGCACTACGCATTGCACTGACTTCCTGTTATAAAAAAGCTACCAAAACTCGAAGTGGCATCAGCAATAAGAGAGGCAGTGAGCACTCCCTGGTGCATCAATAACACACTGTACCTGGTACATTAATTTGGAATTAGCTAAGAACTTTACATATAAATATTCATTTATTTTACTAAATGTATCAGATTGGGATGTGTATTTCTCAGACTAATGATTTATGGGATGTCCTTTCAGAATCTGATGTTAAACGGTGCTTATTTTAAATACCATACAAAGCCAGTGATAAACACAATTGAATCATAATATCACACCATATAACCGTAAAGATTTATGACAGTGAAGATTCAGCTAACTGCCAAAAAGCACATGGTGTAACCAAATTTGCTGAGGTTTCAGGGGCTGTGTTAGACCCTGAGAAGCTTTGGGTTGTCACAACAACTTCATTTCTGTTTAATGCGAAATAAAGCAGCAAACCAAGTAATTGGACGAGTGTATGCATCATAAATTATTGAAGATTTTTTTCAGAACTGAGGGCGAGTTGGAAGGTCTCCATAATCGCAGACGTGCCAGCAACAGGCTGTGGACTAGCTTCTTCATCATATATGTTCACTATTAATGTTACTTCATTCCTTTCTCACCCTCTAGTTGCTGCAACAGATAGAAGGCACTGAGGCTGCACTACACCAGAAGATGATAGACTTGGAGATTGAGATGGTACGAAACATAATTCTCACTGAGTCTGGGTGAACAGTTTGAAATTCTGGTGTATCTTTCCCACTCGCTAATATGTAAATATTCTGCTACAGTGATAATATTTCAACACTTCTCGACAAAGTTGGGTGCGTGCTCCTTTTAACCCATCCCCTGCTGAAGGTGGTGATTTTTGGTGGCAGTGGCAGTTCTCTGCGACCTCACCCAGGTGACCGGTCGTTTTATGTGAGCCTGGACAGTGCATGTGAAAAGGCCGCTCGCCATGGCGGCCATTTGTAGCTGGGTCAGATCTTGTCTTCACCCAGCATCTCTTTCCACCCCCCCCCACCTCACCACAACCCCCCATCAAACACATCTTCAGCGAGGGGGTCGCTGGACAGTAATTAGAAGTGGGGACCCTGGGCCTTCTCCTTTCTCTGTTCTGTCCATATTAACCTTACTACTGACAGAAGCCCCATAGTCAATGATAATGTATCCCGGGCAGTGCCTATTGGGGTGTTGGTTATGTCTCTGGTGATGGCACCCCCAGTATTATAAATACTTGGCCAGCTCCATCGACATGTTTTTAGCCATGGCAGGCATGACAGGCTGTCTTGTACGGTGTCACCCCTGACTGGCATATTTGAGCCTCCCCCATTATTTTTGATCGTTTTGCCTCAAACATAAAGGCTGCTGACTGGACAAATTAACACCACTCGGGCGAGCAGAAGACCTTTCACTTTATGCTCCCAGAATATGTAAGGGACGCAAAATGCCCACCAAGTTGCTAAGGGATATTCTGGAAAAGCAGATTTTAATAAACTTCAATTTTCTATTTCTTGCAGGATATGTTTTGCAAACAAAAAGGCTACCTGGAGGAAGAGTTAGATTATAGGAAGCAAGCCCTGGACCAAGCATACATGGTAAATCATGTCATTGTACATTAACCAGGAGTGTTAATTATCCAATATACAGCATTGTTTTGTACACAGTGGTTTCATTATTCTATAGACAGAGTATTCATTATACTATATGCAGAACGTTCATTATAATATAGACAGAATGTTCATTACACTATACACAGAATATTCATTACACTATATACAGAGAATTCATTATAATATATAAAGGTTTTATTACAATATATAAAGTTGTGTTTAATAGACTATATGGAGAGGTATTCATTATAATATATGCAGGTGTGTTCAGTATACTATATACAAAGGTATCATTATGCTATATACAGGTATGTTCAGTGTACTATATACAGAGGTGTATTATACTATTTACAGGTGTGTTCAGCATACCATATCAGAAGTGTAGGTGTGTTCAGTATACTATGATCAGAAGTATAGATGTGTTCAGTATATTATGATCAGAAATATAGGTGTGTTCAGTATACTATGATCAGAAATATAGGTGTGTTCAGTATACTATGATCAGAAGTATAGGTGTGTTCAGTATACTATGATCAGAAGTATAGGTGTGTTCAGTATACTATGATCAGAAATATAGGTGTGTTCAGTATACTATGATCAGAAATATAGGTGTGTTCAGTATACTATGATCAGAAGTATCGGTGTGTTCAGTATACTATGATCAGAAATATAGGTGTGTTCAGTATACTATGATCAGAAATATAGGTGTGTTCAGTATACTATGATCAGAAGTATAGGTGTGTTCAGTATACTATGATCAGAAGTATAGGTGTGTTCAGTATACTATGATCAGAAATATAGGTGTGTTCAGTATACTATGATCAGAAATATAGGTGTGTTCAGTATACTATGATCAGAAATATAGGTGTGTTCAGTATACTATGATCAGAAATATAGGTGTGTTCAGTACACTATGATCAGAAATATAGGTGTGTTCAGTATACTATGATCAGAAATATAGGTGTGTTCAGTATACTATGATCAGAAGTATAGGTGTGTTCAGTATACTATGATCAGAAATATAGGTGTGTTCAGTATACTATGATCAGAAATATAGGTGTGTTCAGTATACTATGATCAGAAATATAGGTGTGTTCAGTATACTATGATCAGAAATATAGGTGTGTTCAGTATACTATGATCAGAAATATAGGTGTGTTCAGTATACTATGATCAGAAGTATAGGTGTGTTCAGTATACTATGATCAGAAATATAGGTGTGTTCAGTATACTATGATCAGAAGTATAGATGTGTTCAGTATATTATGATCAGAAATATAGGTGTGTTCATTATACTATGATCAGAAATATAGGTGTGTTCAGTATACTATGATCAGAAGTATAGGTGTGTTCAGTATACTATGATCAGAAGTATAGGTGTGTTCAGTATACTATGATCAGAAGTATAGGTGTGTTCAGTATACTATGATCAGAAGTATAGGTGTGTTCAGTATACTATGATCAGAAATATAGGTGTGTTCAGTATACTATGATCAGAAATATAGGTGTGTTCAGTATACTATGATCAGAAGTATCGGTGTGTTCAGTATACTATGATCAGAAATATAGGTGTGTTCAGTATACTATGATCAGAAATATAGGTGTGTTCAGTATACTATGATCAGAAGTATAGGTGTGTTCAGTATACTATGATCAGAAGTATAGGTGTGTTCAGTATACTATGATCAGAAATATAGGTGTGTTCAGTATACTATGATCAGAAATATAGGTGTGTTCAGTATACTATGATCAGAAATATAGGTGTGTTCAGTATACTATGATCAGAAATATAGGTGTGTTCAGTACACTATGATCAGAAATATAGGTGTGTTCAGTATACTATGATCAGAAATATAGGTGTGTTCAGTATACTATGATCAGAAGTATAGGTGTGTTCAGTATACTATGATCAGAAATATAGGTGTGTTCAGTATACTATGATCAGAAGTATAGGTGTGTTCAGTATACTATGATCAGAAATATAGGTGTGTTCAGTATACTATGATCAGAAATATAGGTGTGTTCAGTATACTATGATCAGAAGTATAGATGTGTTCAGTATATTATGATCAGAAATATAGGTGTGTTCATTATACTATGATCAGAAGTATAGGTGTGTTCAGTATACTATGATCAGAAATATAGGTGTGTTCAGTATACTATGATCAGAAGTATAGGTGTGTTCAGTATACGATGATCAGAAATATAGGTGTGATCAGTATACTATGATCAGAAGTATAGGTGTGTTCAGTATACTATGATCAGAAATATAGGTGTGTTCAGTACACTATGATCAGAAATATAGGTGTGTTCAGTATACTATGATCAGAAGTATAGATGTGTTCAGTATACTATGATCAGAAGTATCGGTGTGTTCAGTATACCATGATCAGAAGTATAGGTGTGTTCAGTATACTATGATCAGAAGTATAGGTGTGTTCAGTATACTATGATCAGAAGTATTGGTGTGTTCAGTATACTATGATCAGAAGTATAGATGTGTTCAGTATACTATGATCAGAAATATAGGTGTGTTCAGTATACTATGATCAAAAGTACAGATGTGTTCAGTATACTATGATCAGAAGTATTGGTGTGTTCAGTATACTATGATCAGAAATATAGGTGTGTTCAGTATACTATGATCAAAAGTATAGATGTGTTCAGTATACTATGATCAGAAGTATAGGTGTGTTCAGTATACTATGATCAGAAGTATCGGTGTGTTCAGTATACTATGATCAGAAGTATCGGTGTGTTCAGTATACTATGATCAGAAGTATAGGTGTGTTCAGTATACTATGATCAGAAATATAGGTGTGTTCAGTATACTATGATCAGAAGTATAGGTGTGTTCAGTATACTATGATCAGAAGTATAGGTGTGTTCAGTATACTATGATCAGAAATATAGGTGTGTTCAGTATACTATGATCAGAAGTATCGGTGTGTTCAGTATACTATGATCAGAAGTATAGGTGTGTTCAGTATACTATGATCAGAAATATAGGTGTGTTCAGTATACTATGATCAGAAATATAGGTGTGTTCAGTATACTATGATCAGAAGTATCGGTGTGTTCAGTATACTATGATCAGAAATATAGGTGTGTTCAGTATACTATGATCAGAAGTATAGGTGTGTTCAGTATACTATGATCAGAAGTATAGGTGTGTTCAGTATACTATGATCAGAAATATAGGTGTGTTCACTATACTATGATCAGAAATATAGGTGTGTTCAGTATACTATGATCAGAAGTATAGGTGTGTTCAGTATACTATGATCAGAAGTATAGGTGTGTTCAGTATACTATGATCAGAAGTATAGGTGTGTTCAGTATACTATGATCAGAAATATAGGTGTGTTCAGTATACTATGATCAGAAATATAGGTGTGTTCAGTATACTATGATCAGAAGTATAGGTGTGTTCAGTATACTATGATCAGAAGTATAGGTGTGTTCAGTATACTATGATCAGAAGTATAGATGTGTTCAGTATACTATGATCAGAAGTATAGGTGTGTTCAGTATACTATGATCAGAAGTATTGGTGTGTTCAGTATACTATGATCAGAAGTATAGGTGTGTTCAGTGTACTATGATCAGAAATATAGGTGTGTTCAGTATACTATGATCAGAAATATAGGTGTGTTCAGTATACTATGATCAGAAGTATAGGTGTGTTCAGTACACTATGATCAGAAATATAGGTGTGTTCAGTATACTATGATCAGAAATATAGGTGTGTTCAGTATACTATGATCAGAAATATAGGTGTGTTCATTATACTATGATCAGAAATATAGTTGTGTTCAGTATACTATGATCAGAAGTATCGGTGTGTTCAGTATACTATGATCAGAAGTATAGGTGTGTTCAGTATACTATGATAAGAAATATAGGTGTGTTCAGTATACTATGATCAGAAATATAGGTGTGTTCAGTATACTATGATCAGAAATATAGGTGTGTTCAGTATACTATGATCAGAAGTATAGGTGTGTTCAGTATACTATGATCAGAAGTATAGGTGTGTTCAGTATACTATGATCAGAAGTATAGGTGTGTTCAGTATACTATGATCAGAAGTATAGGTGTGTTCAGTATACTATGATCAGAAGTATCGGTGTGTTCAGTATACTATGATCAGAAGTATAGGTGTGTTAAGTATACTATGATCAGAAGTATATGTGTGTTCAGTATACTATGATCAGAAGTATAGGTGTGTTCAGTATATTATGATCAGAAATATAGGTGTGTTCAGTATACTATGATCAGAAATATAGGTGTGTTCAATATCCTATGATCAGAAATATAGGTGTGTTCAGTATACTATGATCAGAAGTATCGTGTGTTCAGTATACTATGATCAGAAATATAGGTGTGTTCAGTATACTATGATCAGAAATATAGGTGTGTTCAGTATACTATGATCAGAAATATAGGTGTGTTCAGTATACTATGATTAGAAATATAGGTGTGATCAGTATACTATGATCAGAAATATAGGTGTGTTCAGTACACTATGATCAGAAATATAGGTGTGTTCAGTATACTATGATTAGAAATATAGGTGTGTTCAGTATACTATGATCAGAAATATAGGTGTGTTCAGTACACTATGATCAGAAATATAGGTGTGTTCAGTATACTATGATCAGAAGTATAGGTGTGTTCAGTATACTATGATCAGAAATATAGGTGTGTTCAGTACACTATGATCAGAAATATAGGTGTGTTCAGTACACTATGATCAGAAATATAGGTGTGTTCAGTACACTATGATCAGAAATATAGGTGTGTTCAGTACACTATGATCAGAAATATAGGTGTGTTCAGTATACTATGATTAGAAATATAGGTGTGTTCATTATACTATGATCAGAAATATAGGTGTGTTCAGTATACTATGATCAGAAGTATAGGTGTGTTCAGTATACTATGATCAGAAGTATAGGTGTGTTCAGTATACTATGATCAGAAGTATAGGTGTGTTCAGTATACTATGATCAGAAGTATAGATGTGTTCAGTATACTATGATCAGAAATATAGATGTGTTCAGTATACTATGATCAGAAGTATCGGTGTGTTCAGTATACTATGATCAGAAGTATAGATGTGTTCAGTATACTATGATCAGAAATATAGGTGTGTTCAGTATACTATGATCAGAAATATAGGTGTGTTCAGTATACTATGATCAGAAGTATAGGTGTGTTCAGTATACTATGATCAGAAATATAGGTGTGTTCAGTATACTATGATCAGAAATATAGGTGTGTTCAGTATACTATGATCAGAAGTATCGGTGTGTTCAGTATACTATGATCAGAAATATAGGTGTGTTCAGTATACTATGATCAGAAATATAGGTGTGTTCAGTATACTATGATCAGAAGTATAGGTGTGTTCAGTATACTATGATCAGAAATATAGGTGTGTTCAGTATACTATGATCAGAAATATAGGTGTGTTCAGTATACTATGATCAGAAGCATAGATGTGTTCAGTATATTATGATCAGAAATATAGGTGTGTTCATTATACTATGATCAGAAGTATAGGTGTGTTCAGTATACTATGATCAGAAGTATAGGTGTGTTCTGTATACTATGATCAGAAGTATAGGTGTGTTCAGTATACTATGATCAGAAGTACAGGTGTGTTCAGTATACTATGATCAGAAATATAGGTGTGTTCAGTATACTATGATCAGAAATATAGGTGTGTTCAGTATACTATGATCAGAAATATAGGTGTGTTCAGTATACTATGATCAGAAGTATAGGTGTGTTCAGTATACTATGATCAGAAGTACAGGTGTGTTCAGTATACTATGATCAGAAGTATCGGTGTGTTCAGTATACTATGATCAGAAATATAGGTGTGTTCAGTATACTATGATCAGAAATATAGGTGTGTTCAGTATACTATGATCAGAAGTATAGGTGTGTTCAGTATACTATGATCAGAAGTATAGGTGTGTTCAGTATACTATGATCAGAAATATAGGTGTGTTCAGTATACTATGATCAGAAATATAGGTGTGTTCAGTATACTATGATCAGAAATATAGGTGTGTTCAGTATACTATGATCAGAAATATAGGTGTGTTCAGTATTCTATGATCAGAAATATAGGTGTGTTCAGTACACTATGATCAGAAATATAGGTGTGTTCAGTATACTATGATCAGAAATATAGGTGTGTTCAGTACACTATGATCAGAAATATAGGTGTGTTCAGTATACTATGATCAGAAATATAGGTGTGTTCAGTATACTATGATCAGAAGTATAGGTGTGTTCAGTATACTATGATCAGAAATATAGGTGTGTTCAGTATACTATGATCAGAAATATAGGTGTGTTCAGTATACTATGATCAGAAATATAGGTGTGTTCAGTATACTATGATCAGAAATATAGGTGTGTTCAGTACGCTATGATCAGAAATATAGGTGTGTTCAGTACACTATGATCAGAAATATAGGTGTGTTCAGTATACTATGATCAGAAATATAGGTGTGTTCAGTATACTATGATCAGAAGTATAGGTGTGTTCAGTATACTATGATCAGAAATATAGGTGTGTTCAGTATACTATGATCAGAAATATAGGTGTGTTCAGTATACTATGATCAGAAATATAGGTGTGTTCAGTATACTATGATCAGAAATATATGTGTGTTCAGTATCCTATGATCAGAAATATAGGTGTGTTCATTATACTATGATCAGAAATATAGGTGTGTTCAGTATACTATGATCAGAAATATAGGTGTGTTCAGTATACTATGATCAGAAGTATAGGTGTGTTCAGTATACTATGATCAGAAATATAGGTGTGTTCAGTATACTATGATCAGAAATATAGGTGTGTTCAGTATACTATGATCAGAAGTATAGATGTGTTCAGTATATTATAATCAGAAATATAGGTGTGTTCATTATACTATGATCAGAAGTATAGGTGTGTTCAGTATACTATGATCAGAAATATAGGTGTGTTCAGTATACTATGATCAGAAGTATAGGTGTGTTCAGTATACTATGATCAGAAATATAGGTGTGATCAGTATACTATGATCAGAAGTATAGGTGTGTTCAGTATACTATGATCAGAAATATAGGTGTGTTCAGTACACTATGATCAGAAATATAGGTGTGTTCAGTATACTATGATCAGAAGTATAGATGTGTTCAGTATACTATGATCAGAAGTATCGGTGTGTTCAGTATACCATGATCAGAAGTATAGGTGTGTTCAGTATACTATGATCAGAAATATAGGTGTGTTCAGTATACTATGATCAGAAATATAGGTGTGTTCAGTACACTATGATCAGAAATATAGGTGTGTTCAGTATACTATGATCAGAAGTATAGATGTGTTCAGTATACTATGATCAGAAGTATCGGTGTGTTCAGTATACCATGATCAGAAGTATAGGTGTGTTCAGTATACTATGATCAGAAGTATAGGTGTGTTCAGTATACTATGATCAGAAGTATAGGTGTGTTCAGTATACTATGATCAGAAGTATAGATGTGTTCAGTATACTATGATCAGAAATATAGGTGTGTTCAGTATACTATGATCAAAAGTACAGATGTGTTCAGTATACTATGATCAGAAGTATTGGTGTGTTCAGTATACTATGATCAGAAATATAGGTGTGTTCAGTATACTATGATCAAAAGTATAGATGTGTTCAGTATACTATGATCAGAAGTATAGGTGTGTTCAGTATACTATGATCAGAAGTATCGGTGTGTTCAGTATACTATGATCAGAAGTATCGGTGTGTTCAGTATACTATGATCAGAAGTATAGGTGTGTTCAGTATACTATGATCAGAAATATAGGTGTGTTCAGTATACTATGATCAGAAGTATAGGTGTGTTCAGTATACTATGATCAGAAGTATAGGTGTGTTCAGTATACTATGATCAGAAATATAGGTGTGTTCAGTATACTATGATCAGAAGTATCGGTGTGTTCAGTATACTATGATCAGAAGTATAGGTGTGTTCAGTATACTATGATCAGAAATATAGGTGTGTTCAGTATACTATGATCAGAAATATAGGTGTGTTCAGTATACTATGATCAGAAGTATCGGTGTGTTCAGTATACTATGATCAGAAATATAGGTGTGTTCAGTATACTATGATCAGAAGTATAGGTGTGTTCAGTATACTATGATCAGAAGTATAGGTGTGTTCAGTATACTATGATCAGAAATATAGGTGTGTTCAGTATACTATGATCAGAAATATAGGTGTGTTCAGTATACTATGATCAGAAGTATAGGTGTGTTCAGTATACTATGATCAGAAGTATAGGTGTGTTCAGTATACTATGATCAGAAGTATAGATGTGTTCAGTATACTATGATCAGAAGTATAGGTGTGTTCAGTATACTATGATCAGAAGTATTGGTGTGTTCAGTATACTATGATCAGAAGTATAGGTGTGTTCAGTGTACTATGATCAGAAATATAGGTGTGTTCAGTATACTATGATCAGAAATATAGGTGTGTTCAGTATACTATGATCAGAAGTATAGGTGTGTTCAGTACACTATGATCAGAAATATAGGTGTGTTCAGTATACTATGATCAGAAATATAGGTGTGTTCAGTATACTATGATCAGAAATATAGGTGTGTTCATTATACTATGATCAGAAATATAGTTGTGTTCAGTATACTATGATCAGAAGTATCGGTGTGTTCAGTATACTATGATCAGAAGTATAGGTGTGTTCAGTATACTATGATAAGAAATATAGGTGTGTTCAGTATACTATGATCAGAAATATAGGTGTGTTCAGTATACTATGATCAGAAGTATAGGTGTGTTCAGTATACTATGATCAGAAGTATAGGTGTGTTCAGTATACTATGATCAGAAGTATAGGTGTGTTCAGTATACTATGATCAGAAGTATAGGTGTGTTCAGTATACTATGATCAGAAGTATCGGTGTGTTCAGTATACTATGATCAGAAGTATAGGTGTGTTAAGTATACTATGATCAGAAGTATATGTGTGTTCAGTATACTATGATCAGAAGTACAGGTGTGTTCAGTATATTATGATCAGAAATATAGGTGTGTTCAGTATACTATGATCAGAAATATAGGTGTGTTCAATATCCTATGATCAGAAATATAGGTGTGTTCAGTATACTATGATCAGAAGTATCGGTGTGTTCAGTATACTATGATCAGAAATATAGGTGTGTTCAGTATACTATGATCAGAAATATAGGTGTGTTCAGTATACTATGATCAGAAATATAGGTGTGTTCAGTATACTATGATTAGAAATATAGGTGTGATCAGTATACTATGATCAGAAATATAGGTGTGTTCAGTACACTATGATCAGAAATATAGGTGTGTTCAATATACTTTGATCAGAAGTATAGGTGTGTTCAGTATACTATGATTAGAAATATAGGTGTGTTCAGTCCACTATGATCAGAAATATAGGTGTGTTCAGTATACTATGATCAGAAATATAGGTGTGTTCAGTATACTATGATCAGAAGTATCGGTGTGTTCAGTATACTATGATCAGAAATATAGGTATGTTCAGTATACTATGATCAGAAATATAGGTGTGTTCAGTATACTATGATTAGAAATATAGGTGTGTTCAGTACACTATGATCAGAAATATAGGTGTGTTCAGTATACTATGATTAGAAATATAGATGTGTTCAGTATACTATGATCAGAAATATAGGTGTGTTCAGTATACTATGATTAGAAATAGAGGTGTGTTCAGTATACTATGATCAGAAATATAGATGTGTTCAGTATACTATGATCAGAAATATAGGTGTGTTCAGTACACTATGATCAGAAATATAGGTGTGTTCAGTATACTATGATTAGAAATATAGGTGTGTTCAGTATACTATGATCAGAAATATAGGTGTGTTCAGTATACTATGATCAGAAATATAGGTGTGTTCAGTATACTATGATCAGAAATATAGATGTGTTCAGTATACTATGATCAGAAATATAGGTGTGTTCAGTACACTATGATCAGAAATATAGATGTGTTCAGTATACTATGATCAGAAATATAGGTGTGTTCAGTACACTATGATCAGAAATATAGGTGTGTTCAGTATACTATGATCAGAAATATAGGTGTGTTCAGTATACTATGATCAGAAATATAGGTGTGTTCAGTATACTATGATCAGAAGTATAGGTGTGTTCAGTATACTATGATCAGAAATATAGGTGTGTTCAGTACACTATGATCAGAAATATAGGTGTGTTCAGTACACTATGATCAGAAATATAGGTGTGTTCAGTATACTATGATCAGAAATATAGGTGTGTTCAGTATACTATGATCAGAAATATAGGTGTGTTCAGTATACTATGATCAGAAGTATAGGTGTGTTCAGTATACTATGATCAGAAATATAGGTGTGTTCAGTACACTATGATCAGAAATATAGGTGTGTTCAGTATACTATGATCAGAAATATAGGTGTGTTCAGTATCCTATGATCAGAAATATAGGTGTGTTCATTATACTATGATCAGAAATATAGGTGTGTTCAGTATACTATGATCAGAAATATAGGTGTGTTCAGTATACTATGATCAGAAATATAGGTGTGTTCAGTATACTATGATCAGAAGTATAGATGTGTTCAGTATATTATAATCAGAAATATAGGTGTGTTCATTATACTATGATCAGAAGTATAGGTGTGTTCAGTATACTATGATCAGAAATATAGGTGTGTTCAGTATACTATGATCAGAAATATAGGTGTGTTCAGTACACTATGATCAGAAATATAGGTGTGTTCAGTATACTATGATCAGAAGTATAGATGTGTTCAGTGTACTATGATCAGAAGTATCGGTGTGTTCAGTATACCATGATCAGAAGTATAGGTGTGTTCAGTATACTATGATCAGAAATATAGGTGTGTTCAGTATACTATGATCAGAAATATAGGTGTGTTCAGTACACTATGATCAGAAATATAGGTGTGTTCAGTATACTATGATCAGAAGTATAGATGTGTTCAGTATACTATGATCAGAAGTATCGGTGTGTTCAGTATACCATGATCAGAAGTATAGGTGTGTTCAGTATACTATGATCAGAAGTATAGGTGTGTTCAGTATACTATGATCAGAAGTATAGGTGTGTTCAGTATACTATGATCAGAAGTATAGATGTGTTCAGTATACTATGATCAGAAATATAGGTGTGTTCAGTATACTATGATCAAAAGTACAGATGTGTTCAGTATACTATGATCAGAAGTATTGGTGTGTTCAGTATACTATGATCAGAAATATAGGTGTGTTCAGTATACTATGATCAAAAGTATAGATGTGTTCAGTATACTATGATCAGAAGTATAGGTGTGTTCAGTATACTATGATCAGAAGTATCGGTGTGTTCAGTATACTATGATCAGAAGTATCGGTGTGTTCAGTATACTATGATCAGAAGTATAGGTGTGTTCAGTATACTATGATCAGAAATATAGGTGTGTTCAGTATACTATGATCAGAAGTATAGGTGTGTTCAGTATACTATGATCAGAAGTATAGGTGTGTTCAGTATACTATGATCAGAAATATAGGTGTGTTCAGTATACTATGATCAGAAGTATCGGTGTGTTCAGTATACTATGATCAGAAGTATAGGTGTGTTCAGTATACTATGATCAGAAATATAGGTGTGTTCAGTATACTATGATCAGAAATATAGGTGTGTTCAGTATACTATGATCAGAAGTATCGGTGTGTTCAGTATACTATGATCAGAAATATAGGTGTGTTCAGTATACTATGATCAGAAGTATAGGTGTGTTCAGTATACTATGATCAGAAGTATAGGTGTGTTCAGTATACTATGATCAGAAATATAGGTGTGTTCAGTATACTATGATCAGAAATATAGGTGTGTTCAGTATACTATGATCAGAAGTATAGGTGTGTTCAGTATACTATGATCAGAAGTATAGGTGTGTTCAGTATACTATGATCAGAAGTATAGATGTGTTCAGTATACTATGATCAGAAGTATAGGTGTGTTCAGTATACTATGATCAGAAGTATTGGTGTGTTCAGTATACTATGATCAGAAGTATAGGTGTGTTCAGTGTACTATGATCAGAAATATAGGTGTGTTCAGTATACTATGATCAGAAATATAGGTGTGTTCAGTATACTATGATCAGAAGTATAGGTGTGTTCAGTACACTATGATCAGAAATATAGGTGTGTTCAGTATACTATGATCAGAAATATAGGTGTGTTCAGTATACTATGATCAGAAATATAGGTGTGTTCATTATACTATGATCAGAAATATAGTTGTGTTCAGTATACTATGATCAGAAGTATCGGTGTGTTCAGTATACTATGATCAGAAGTATAGGTGTGTTCAGTATACTATGATAAGAAATATAGGTGTGTTCAGTATACTATGATCAGAAATATAGGTGTGTTCAGTATACTATGATCAGAAGTATAGGTGTGTTCAGTATACTATGATCAGAAGTATAGGTGTGTTCAGTATACTATGATCAGAAGTATAGGTGTGTTCAGTATACTATGATCAGAAGTATAGGTGTGTTCAGTATACTATGATCAGAAGTATCGGTGTGTTCAGTATACTATGATCAGAAGTATAGGTGTGTTAAGTATACTATGATCAGAAGTATATGTGTGTTCAGTATACTATGATCAGAAGTACAGGTGTGTTCAGTATATTATGATCAGAAATATAGGTGTGTTCAGTATACTATGATCAGAAATATAGGTGTGTTCAATATCCTATGATCAGAAATATAGGTGTGTTCAGTATACTATGATCAGAAGTATCGGTGTGTTCAGTATACTATGATCAGAAATATAGGTGTGTTCAGTATACTATGATCAGAAATATAGGTGTGTTCAGTATACTATGATCAGAAATATAGGTGTGTTCAGTATACTATGATTAGAAATATAGGTGTGATCAGTATACTATGATCAGAAATATAGGTGTGTTCAGTACACTATGATCAGAAATATAGGTGTGTTCAATATACTTTGATCAGAAGTATAGGTGTGTTCAGTATACTATGATTAGAAATATAGGTGTGTTCAGTCCACTATGATCAGAAATATAGGTGTGTTCAGTATACTATGATCAGAAATATAGGTGTGTTCAGTATACTATGATCAGAAGTATCGGTGTGTTCAGTATACTATGATCAGAAATATAGGTATGTTCAGTATACTATGATCAGAAATATAGGTGTGTTCAGTATACTATGATTAGAAATATAGGTGTGTTCAGTACACTATGATCAGAAATATAGGTGTGTTCAGTATACTATGATTAGAAATATAGATGTGTTCAGTATACTATGATCAGAAATATAGGTGTGTTCAGTATACTATGATTAGAAATAGAGGTGTGTTCAGTATACTATGATCAGAAATATAGATGTGTTCAGTATACTATGATCAGAAATATAGGTGTGTTCAGTACACTATGATCAGAAATATAGGTGTGTTCAGTATACTATGATTAGAAATATAGGTGTGTTCAGTACACTATGATCAGAAATATAGGTGTGTTCAGTATACTATGATCAGAAATATAGGTGTGTTCAGTATACTATGATCAGAAATATAGGTGTGTTCAGTATACTATGATCAGAAGTATAGGTGTGTTCAGTATACTATGATCAGAAATATAGGTGTGTTCAGTACACTATGATCAGAAATATAGGTGTGTTCAGTACACTATGATCAGAAATATAGGTGTGTTCAGTATACTATGATCAGAAATATAGGTGTGTTCAGTATACTATGATCAGAAATATAGGTGTGTTCAGTATACTATGATCAGAAGTATAGGTGTGTTCAGTATACTATGATCAGAAATATAGGTGTGTTCAGTACACTATGATCAGAAATATAGGTGTGTTCAGTATACTATGATCAGAAATATAGGTGTGTTCAGTATACTATGATCAGAAATATAGGTGTGTTCAGTATACTATGATCAGAAGTATAGGTGTGTTCAGTATACTATGATCAGAAATATAGGTGTGTTCAGTACACTATGATCAGAAATATAGGTGTGTTCAGTACACTATGATCAGAAATATAGGTGTGTTCAGTATACTATGATTAGAAATATAGGTGTGTTCAGTATACTATGATCAGAAGTATAGATGTGTTCAGTATACTATGATCAGAAGTACAGGTGTGTTCAGTACACTATGATCAGAAATATAGGTGTGTTCAGTATACTATGATCAGAAATATAGGTGTGTTCAGTATACTATGATCAGAAGTATAGGTGTGTTCAGTACACTATGATCAGAAATATAGGTGTGTTCAGTATACTATGATCAGAAATATAGGTGTGTTCAGTATACTATGATCAGAAATATAGGTGTGTTCATTATACTATGATCAGAAATATAGTTGTGTTCAGTATACTATGATCAGAAGTATCGGTGTGTTCAGTATACTATGATCAGAAGTATAGGTGTGTTCAGTATACTATGATAAGAAATATAGGTGTGTTCAGTATACTATGATCAGAAATATAGGTGTGTTCAGTATACTATGATCAGAAATATAGGTGTGTTCAGTATACTATGATCAGAAGTATAGGTGTGTTCAGTATACTATGATCAGAAGTATAGGTGTGTTCAGTATACTATGATCAGAAGTATAGGTGTGTTCAGTATACTATGATCAGAAGTATAGGTGTGTTCAGTATACTATGATCAGAAGTATCGGTGTGTTCAGTATACTATGATCAGAAGTATAGGTGTGTTAAGTATACTATGATCAGAAGTATATGTGTGTTCAGTATACTATGATCAGAAGTACAGGTGTGTTCAGTATATTATGATCAGAAATATAGGTGTGTTCAGTATACTATGATCAGAAATATAGGTGTGTTCAATATCCTATGATCAGAAATATAGGTGTGTTCAGTATACTATGATCAGAAGTATCGGTGTGTTCAGTATACTATGATCAGAAATATAGGTGTGTTCAGTATACTATGATCAGAAATATAGGTGTGTTCAGTATACTATGATCAGAAATATAGGTGTGTTCAGTATACTATGATTAGAAATATAGGTGTGATCAGTATACTATGATCAGAAATATAGGTGTGTTCAGTACACTCTGATCAGAAATATAGGTGTGTTCAATATACTATGATCAGAAGTATAGGTGTGTTCAGTATACTATGATTAGAAATATAGGTGTGTTCAGTATACTATGATCAGAAATATAGGTGTGTTCAGTACACTATGATCAGAAATATAGGTGTGTTCAGTATACTATGATCAGAAGTATCGGTGTGTTCAGTATACTATGATCAGAAATATAGGTATGTTCAGTATACTATGATCAGAAATATAGGTGTGTTCAGTATACTATGATTAGAAATATAGGTGTGTTCAGTACACTATGATCAGAAATATAGGTGTGTTCAGTATACTATGATTAGAAATATAGATGTGTTCAGTATACTATGATCAGAAATATAGGTGTGTTCAGTATACTATGATTAGAAATAGAGGTGTGTTCAGTATACTATGATCAGAAATATAGATGTGTTCAGTATACTATGATCAGAAATATAGGTGTGTTCAGTACACTATGATCAGAAATATAGGTGTGTTCAGTATACTATGATTAGAAATATAGGTGTGTTCAGTACACTATGATCAGAAATATAGGTGTGTTCAGTATACTATGATCAGAAATATAGGTGTGTTCAGTATACTATGATCAGAAATATAGGTGTGTTCAGTATACTATGATCAGAAGTATAGGTGTGTTCAGTATACTATGATCAGAAATATAGGTGTGTTCAGTACACTATGATCAGAAATATAGGTGTGTTCAGTACACTATGATCAGAAATATAGGTGTGTTCAGTATACTATGATCAGAAATATAGGTGTGTTCAGTATACTATGATCAGAAATATAGGTGTGTTCAGTATACTATGATCAGAAGTATAGGTGTGTTCAGTATACTATGATCAGAAATATAGGTGTGTTCAGTACACTATGATCAGAAATATAGGTGTGTTCAGAAAACTATGATCAGAAATATAGGTGTGTTCAGTATACTATGATCAGAAATATAGGTGTGTTCAGTATACTATGATCAGAAGTATAGGTGTGTTCAGTATACTATGATCAGAAATATAGGTGTGTTCAGTACACTATGATCAGAAATATAGGTGTGTTCAGTATACTATGATCAGAAATATAGGTGTGTTCAGTATACTATGATTAGAAATATAGGTGTGTTCAGTATACTATGATCAGAAGTATAGATGTGTTCAGTATACTATGATCAGAAGTATAGGTGTGTTCAGTACACTATGATCAGAAATATAGGTGTGTTCAGTATACTATGATCAGAAATATCGGTGTGTTCAGTATATTATGATCAGAAATATAGGTGTGTTCAGTATACTATGATCAGAAGTACAGGTGTGTTCAGTACACTATGATCAGAAATATAGGTGTGTTCAGTACACTATGATCAGAAATATAGGTGTGTTCAGTATACTATGATCAGAAATATCGGTGTGTTCAGTATATTATGATCAGAAATATAGGTGTGTTCAGTATACTATGATCAGAAGTACAGGTGTGTTCAGTACACTATGATCAGAAATATAGGTGTGTTCAGTATACTATGATCAGAAATATAGGTGTGTTCAGTATACTATGATCAGAAGTATAGGTGTGTTCAGTATAATATGATCAGAAATATAGGTGTGTTCAGTATACTATGATCAGAAATATAGGTGTGTTCAGTACACTATGATCAGAAATATAGGTGTGTTCAGTATACTATGATCAGAAATATAGGTGTGTTCAGTATACTATGATCAGAAATATAGGTGTGTTCAGTATACTATGATCAGAAATATAGGTGTGTTCAGTATACTATGATCAGAAATATAGGTGTGTTCAGTATACTATGATCAGAAGTATCGGTGTGTTCAGTATACTATGATCAGAAATACAGGTGTGTTCAGTATACTATGATCAGAAGTATAGGTGTGTTCAGTATACTATGATCAGAAGTATAGGTGTGTTCAGTATACTATGATCAGAAATATAGGTGTGTTCACTATACTATGATCAGAAATATAGGTGTGTTCAGTATACTATGATCAGAAGTATAGGTGTGTTCAGTATACTATGATCAGAAGTATAGGTGTGTTCAGTATACTATGATCAGAAGTATAGGTGTGTTCAGTATACTATGATCAGAAATATAGGTGTGTTCAGTATACTATGATCAGAAATATAGGTGTGTTCAGTATACTATGATCAGAAGTATAGGTGTGTTCAGTATACTATGATCAGAAGTATAGGTGTGTTCAGTATACTATGATCAGAAGTATAGATGTGTTCAGTATACTATGATCAGAAGTATAGGTGTGTTCAGTATACTATGATAAGAAATATAGGTGTGTTCAGTATACTATGATCAGAAATATAGGTGTGTTCAGTATACTATGATCAGAAATATAGGTGTGTTCAGTATACTATGATCAGAAATATAGGTGTGTTCAGTATACTATGATCAGAAGTATAGGTGTGTTCAGTATACTATGATCAGAAGTATAGGTGTGTTCAGTATACTATGATCAGAAGTATAGGTGTGTTCAGTATACTATGATCAGAAGTATCGGTGTGTTCAGTATACTATGATCAGAAGTATAGGTGTGTTCAGTATACTATGATCAGAAGTATATGTGTGTTCAGTATACTATGATCAGAAGTATAGGTGTGTTCAGTATATTATGATCAGAAATATAGGTGTGTTCAGTATACTATGATCAGAAATATAGGTGTGTTCAGTATACTATGATCAGAAGTATAGGTGTGTTCAGTATATTATGATCAGAAATATAGGTGTGTTCAGTATATTATGATCAGAAATATAGGTGTGTTCAGTATACTATGATCAGAAATATAGGTGTGTTCAGTATACTATGATCAGAAGTATAGGTGTGTTCAGTATATTATGATCAGAAATATAGGTGTGTTCAGTATATTATGATCAGAAATATAGGTGTGTTCAGTATACTATGATCAGAAGTATAGGTGTGTTCAGTATACTATGATCAGAAGTATAGGTGTGTTCAGTATCCTATGATCAGAAATATAGGTGTGTTCAGTATACTATGATTAGAAATATAGGTGTGTTCAGTATACTATGATCAGAAATATAGGTGTGTTCAGTATACTATGATCAGAAATATAGGTGTGTTCAGTATACTATGATCAGAAATATAGGTGTGTTCAGTATACTATGATTAGAAATATAGGTGTGTTCAGTATACTATGATCAGAAGTATAGGTGTGTTCAGTATACTATGATCAGAAATATAGGTGTGTTCAGTATACTATGATCAGAAATATAGGTGTGTTCAGTATACTATGATTAGAAATATAGGTGTGTTCAGTATACAATGATTAGAAGTATTGGTGTGTTCAGTATACTATGATTAGAAGTATAGGTGTGTTCAGTATACTATGATTAGAAATATAGGTGTGATCAGTATACTATGATCAGAAGTATAGGTGTGTTCAGTATACTATGATTAGAAATATAGGTGTGTTCAGTACACTATGATCAGAAATATAGGTGTGTTCAGTATACTATGATCAGAAATATAGGTGTGTTCAGTACACTATGATCAGAAATATAGGTGTGTTCAGTATACTATGATCAGAAATATAGGTGTGTTCAGTATACTATGATCAGAAGTATAGGTGTGTTCAGTATACTATGATCAGAAATATAGGTGTGTTCAGTATACTATGATTAGAAATATAGGTGTGTTCAGTATACTATGATCAGAAATATAGGTGTGTTCAGTACACTATGATCAGAAATATAGGTGTGTTCAGTATACTATGATCAGAAGTATAGGTGTGTTCAGTGTACTATGATCAGAAATATAGGTGTGTTCATTATACTATGATCAGAAATATAGGTGTGTTCAGTATACTATGTTCAGAAATATAGGTGTGTTCAGTATACTATGATCAGAAATATAGGTGTGTTCAGTATACTATGATCAGAAATATAGGTGTGTTCAGTACACTATGATCAGAAATATAGGTGTGTTCAGTATACTATGATCAGAAATATAGGTGTGTTCAGTACACTATGATCAGAAATATAGGTGTGTTCAGTATACTATGATCAGAAATATAGGTGTGTTCAGTATACTATGATCAGAAGTATAGGTGTGTTCAGTATACTATGATCAGAAATATAGGTGTGTTCAGTATACTATGATCAGAAATATTGGTGTGTTCAGTATACTATGATCAGAAGTATAGGTGTGTTCAGTATACTATGATCAGAAATATAGGTGTGTTCAGTATACTATGATCAGAAGTATAGGTGTGTTCAGTATACTATGATCAGAAATATAGGTGTGTTCAGTATACTATGATCAGAAGTATAGGTGTGTTCAGTATACTATGATCAGAAGTATAGGTGTGTTCAGTATACTATGATCAGAAATATAGGTGTGTTCAGTATACTATGATCAGAAGTATAGGTGTGTTCAGTATACTATGATCAGAAGTATAGATGTGTTCAGTATACTATGATCAGAAGTATAGGTGTGTTCAGTATACTATGATCAGAAATATAGGTGTGTTCAGTATACTATGATCAGAAGTATAGGTGTGTTCAGTATACTATGATCAGAAGTATAGGTGTGTTCAGTATACTATGATCAGAAGTATAGGTGTGTTCAGTATACTATGATCAGAAGTATAGGTGTGTTCAGTATACTATGATCAGAAGTATCGATGTGTTCAGTATACTATGATCAGAAATATAGGTGTGTTCAGTGTACTATGATCAGAAGTATAGGTGTGTTCAGTATACTATGATCAGAAATATAGGTGTGTTCAGTATACTATGATCAGAAGTATAGGTGTGTTCAGTATACTATGATCAGAAGTAGAGATGTGTTCAGTATACTATGATCAGAAATATAGGTGTGTTCAGTATACTATGATCAGAAGTATCGGTGTGTTCAGTATACTATGATCAAAAGTATAGATGTGTTCAGTATACTATGATCAGAAGTATAGGTGTGTTCAGTATTCTATGATCAGAAGTATCGGTGTGTTCATTATACTATGATCAGAAATATAGATGTGTTCAGTATACTATGATCAGAAGTATAGATGTGTTCAGTATACTATGATCAGAAATATAGGTGTGTTCAGTATACTATGATCAGAAATATAGGTGTGTTCAGTATACTATGATCAGAAGTATAGGTGTGTTCAGTATACTATGATCAGAAATATAGGTGTGTTCAGTACACTATGATCAGAAATATAGGTGTGTTCAGTATACTATGATCAGAAATATAGGTGTGTTCAGTATACTATGATCAGAAATATAGGTGTGTTCAGTATACTATGATCAGAAGTATAGGTGTGTTCAGTATACTATGATCAGAAATATAGGTGTGTTCAGTACACTATGATCAGAAATATAGGTGTGTTCAGTACACTATGATCAGAAATATAGGTGTGTTCAGTATACTATGATTAGAAATATAGGTGTGTTCAGTATACTATGATCAGAAGTATAGATGTGTTCAGTATACTATGATCAGAAGTACAGGTGTGTTCAGTACACTATGATCAGAAATATAGGTGTGTTCAGTATACTATGATCAGAAATATAGGTGTGTTCAGTATACTATGATCAGAAGTATAGGTGTGTTCAGTACACTATGATCAGAAATATAGGTGTGTTCAGTATACTATGATCAGAAATATAGGTGTGTTCAGTATACTATGATCAGAAATATAGGTGTGTTCATTATACTATGATCAGAAATATAGTTGTGTTCAGTATACTATGATCAGAAGTATCGGTGTGTTCAGTATACTATGATCAGAAGTATAGGTGTGTTCAGTATACTATGATAAGAAATATAGGTGTGTTCAGTATATTATGATCAGAAATATAGGTGTGTTCAGTATACTATGATCAGAAATATAGGTGTGTTCAGTATACTATGATCAGAAGTATAGGTGTGTTCAGTATACTATGATCAGAAGTATAGGTGTGTTCAGTATACTATGATCAGAAGTATAGGTGTGTTCAGTATACTATGATCAGAAGTATAGGTGTGTTCAGTATACTATGATCAGAAGTATCGGTGTGTTCAGTATACTATGATCAGAAGTATAGGTGTGTTAAGTATACTATGATCAGAAGTATATGTGTGTTCAGTATACTATGATCAGAAGTATAGGTGTGTTCAGTATATTATGATCAGAAATATAGGTGTGTTCAGTATACTATGATCAGAAATATAGGTGTGTTCAATATCCTATGATCAGAAATATAGGTGTGTTCAGTATACTATGATCAGAAGTATCGGTGTGTTCAGTATACTATGATCAGAAATATAGGTGTGTTCAGTATACTATGATCAGAAATATAGGTGTGTTCAGTATACTATGATCAGAAATATAGGTGTGTTCAGTATACTATGATTAGAAATATAGGTGTGATCAGTATACTATGATCAGAAATATAGGTGTGTTCAGTACACTCTGATCAGAAATATAGGTGTGTTCAATATACTATGATCAGAAGTATAGGTGTGTTCAGTATACTATGATTAGAAATATAGGTGTGTTCAGTATACTATGATCAGAAATATAGGTGTGTTCAGTACACTATGATCAGAAATATAGGTGTGTTCAGTATACTATGATCAGAAGTATCGGTGTGTTCAGTATACTATGATCAGAAATATAGGTATGTTCAGTATACTATGATCAGAAATATAGGTGTGTTCAGTATACTATGATTAGAAATATAGGTGTGTTCAGTACACTATGATCAGAAATATAGGTGTGTTCAGTATACTATGATTAGAAATATAGATGTGTTCAGTATACTATGATCAGAAATATAGGTGTGTTCAGTATACTATGATTAGAAATAGAGGTGTGTTCAGTATACTATGATCAGAAATATAGATGTGTTCAGTATACTATGATCAGAAATATAGGTGTGTTCAGTACACTATGATCAGAAATATAGGTGTGTTCAGTATACTATGATTAGAAATATAGGTGTGTTCAGTACACTATGATCAGAAATATAGGTGTGTTCAGTATACTATGATCAGAAATATAGGTGTGTTCAGTATACTATGATCAGAAATATAGGTGTGTTCAGTATACTATGATCAGAAGTATAGGTGTGTTCAGTATACTATGATCAGAAATATAGGTGTGTTCAGTACACTATGATCAGAAATATAGGTGTGTTCAGTACACTATGATCAGAAATATAGGTGTGTTCAGTATACTATGATCAGAAATATAGGTGTGTTCAGTATACTATGATCAGAAATATAGGTGTGTTCAGTATACTATGATCAGAAGTATAGGTGTGTTCAGTATACTATGATCAGAAATATAGGTGTGTTCAGTACACTATGATCAGAAATATAGGTGTGTTCAGAAAACTATGATCAGAAATATAGGTGTGTTCAGTATACTATGATCAGAAATATAGGTGTGTTCAGTATACTATGATCAGAAGTATAGGTGTGTTCAGTATACTATGATCAGAAATATAGGTGTGTTCAGTACACTATGATCAGAAATATAGGTGTGTTCAGTATACTATGATCAGAAATATAGGTGTGTTCAGTATACTATGATTAGAAATATAGGTGTGTTCAGTATACTATGATCAGAAGTATAGATGTGTTCAGTATACTATGATCAGAAATATAGGTGTGTTCAGTACACTATGATCAGAAATATAGGTGTGTTCAGTATACTATGATCAGAAATATCGGTGTGTTCAGTATATTATGATCAGAAATATAGGTGTGTTCAGTATACTATGATCAGAAGTACAGGTGTGTTCAGTACACTATGATCAGAAATATAGGTGTGTTCAGTATACTATGATCAGAAATATAGGTGTGTTCAGTATACTATGATCAGAAGTATAGGTGTGTTCAGTATAATATGATCAGAAATATAGGTGTGTTCAGTATACTATGATCAGAAATATAGGTGTGTTCAGTACACTATGATCAGAAATATAGGTGTGTTCAGTATACTATGATCAGAAATATAGGTGTGTTCAGTATACTATGATCAGAAATATAGGTGTGTTCAGTATACTATGATCAGAAATATAGGTGTGTTCAGTATACTATGATCAGAAATATAGGTGTGTTCAGTATACTATGATCAGAAGTATCGGTGTGTTCAGTATACTATGATCAGAAATACAGGTGTGTTCAGTATACTATGATCAGAAGTATAGGTGTGTTCAGTATACTATGATCAGAAGTATAGGTGTGTTCAGTATACTATGATCAGAAATATAGGTGTGTTCACTATACTATGATCAGAAATATAGGTGTGTTCAGTATACTATGATCAGAAGTATAGGTGTGTTCAGTATACTATGATCAGAAGTATAGGTGTGTTCAGTATACTATGATCAGAAGTATAGGTGTGTTCAGTATACTATGATCAGAAATATAGGTGTGTTCAGTATACTATGATCAGAAATATAGGTGTGTTCAGTATACTATGATCAGAAGTATAGGTGTGTTCAGTATACTATGATCAGAAGTATAGGTGTGTTCAGTATACTATGATCAGAAGTATAGATGTGTTCAGTATACTATGATCAGAAGTATAGGTGTGTTCAGTATACTATGATAAGAAATATAGGTGTGTTCAGTATACTATGATCAGAAATATAGGTGTGTTCAGTATACTATGATCAGAAATATAGGTGTGTTCAGTATACTATGATCAGAAATATAGGTGTGTTCAGTATACTATGATCAGAAGTATAGGTGTGTTCAGTATACTATGATCAGAAGTATAGGTGTGTTCAGTATACTATGATCAGAAGTATAGGTGTATTCAGTATACTATGATCAGAAGTATCGGTGTGTTCAGTATACTATGATCAGAAGTATAGGTGTGTTCAGTATACTATGATCAGAAGTATATGTGTGTTCAGTATACTATGATCAGAAGTATAGGTGTGTTCAGTATATTATGATCAGAAATATAGGTGTGTTCAGTATACTATGATCAGAAATATAGGTGTGTTCAGTATACTATGATCAGAAGTATAGGTGTGTTCAGTATATTATGATCAGAAATATAGGTGTGTTCAGTATATTATGATCAGAAATATAGGTGTGTTCAGTATACTATGATCAGAAATATAGGTGTGTTCAGTATACTATGATCAGAAGTATAGGTGTGTTCAGTATATTATGATCAGAAATATAGGTGTGTTCAGTATATTATGATCAGAAATATAGGTGTGTTCAGTATACTATGATCAGAAGTATAGGTGTGTTCAGTATACTATGATCAGAAGTATAGGTGTGTTCAGTATCCTATGATCAGAAATATAGGTGTGTTCAGTATACTATGATTAGAAATATAGGTGTGTTCAGTATACTATGATCAGAAATATAGGTGTGTTCAGTATACTATGATCAGAAATATAGGTGTGTTCAGTATACTATGATCAGAAATATAGGTGTGTTCAGTATACTATGATTAGAAATATAGGTGTGTTCAGTATACTATGATCAGAAGTATAGGTGTGTTCAGTATACTATGATCAGAAATATAGGTGTGTTCAGTATACTATGATCAGAAATATAGGTGTGTTCAGTATACTATGATTAGAAATATAGGTGTGTTCAGTATACAATGATTAGAAGTATTGGTGTGTTCAGTATACTATGATTAGAAGTATAGGTGTGTTCAGTATACTATGATTAGAAATATAGGTGTGATCAGTATACTATGATCAGAAGTATAGGTGTGTTCAGTATACTATGATTAGAAATATAGGTGTGTTCAGTACACTATGATCAGAAATATAGGTGTGTTCAGTATACTATGATCAGAAATATAGGTGTGTTCAGTACACTATGATCAGAAATATAGGTGTGTTCAGTATACTATGATCAGAAATATAGGTGTGTTCAGTATACTATGATCAGAAGTATAGGTGTGTTCAGTATACTATGATCAGAAATATAGGTGTGTTCAGTATACTATGATTAGAAATATAGGTGTGTTCAGTATACTATGATCAGAAATATAGGTGTGTTCAGTACACTATGATCAGAAATATAGGTGTGTTCAGTATACTATGATCAGAAGTATAGGTGTGTTCAGTGTACTATGATCAGAAATATAGGTGTGTTCATTATACTATGATCAGAAATATAGGTGTGTTCAGTATACTATGTTCAGAAATATAGGTGTGTTCAGTATACTATGATCAGAAATATAGGTGTGTTCAGTATACTATGATCAGAAATATAGGTGTGTTCAGTACACTATGATCAGAAATATAGGTGTGTTCAGTATACTATGATCAGAAATATAGGTGTGTTCAGTACACTATGATCAGAAATATAGGTGTGTTCAGTATACTATGATCAGAAATATAGGTGTGTTCAGTATACTATGATCAGAAGTATAGGTGTGTTCAGTATACTATGATCAGAAATATAGGTGTGTTCAGTATACTATGATCAGAAATATTGGTGTGTTCAGTATACTATGATCAGAAGTATAGGTGTGTTCAGTATACTATGATCAGAAATATAGGTGTGTTCAGTATACTATGATCAGAAGTATAGGTGTGTTCAGTATACTATGATCAGAAATATAGGTGTGTTCAGTATACTATGATCAGAAGTATAGGTGTGTTCAGTATACTATGATCAGAAGTATAGGTGTGTTCAGTATACTATGATCAGAAATATAGGTGTGTTCAGTATACTATGATCAGAAGTATAGGTGTGTTCAGTATACTATGATCAGAAGTATAGATGTGTTCAGTATACTATGATCAGAAGTATAGGTGTGTTCAGTATACTATGATCAGAAATATAGGTGTGTTCAGTATACTATGATCAGAAGTATAGGTGTGTTCAGTATACTATGATCAGAAGTATAGGTGTGTTCAGTATACTATGATCAGAAGTATAGGTGTGTTCAGTATACTATGATCAGAAGTATAGGTGTGTTCAGTATACTATGATCAGAAGTATCGATGTGTTCAGTATACTATGATCAGAAGTATAGATGTGTTCAGTATACTATGATCAGAAATATAGGTGTGTTCAGTATACTATGATCAGAAGTATCGGTGTGTTCAGTATACTATGATCAAAAGTATAGATGTGTTCAGTATACTATGATCAGAAGTATAGGTGTGTTCAGTATTCTATGATCAGAAGTATCGGTGTGTTCATTATACTATGATCAGAAATATAGATGTGTTCAGTATACTATGATCAGAAGTATAGATGTGTTCAGTATACTATGATCAGAAATATAGGTGTGTTCAGTATTCTATGATCAGAAGTATCGGTGTGTTCATTATACTATGATCAGAAATATAGATGTGTTCAGTATACTATGATCAGAAGTATCGGTGTGTTCAGTATACTATGATCAGAAATATAGGTGTGTTCAGTATACTATGATCAGAAGTATAGGTGTGTTCAGTATACTATGATCAGAAATATAGGTGTGTTCATTATACTATGATCAGAAATATAGGTGTGTTCAATATAGTATGATCAGAAATATAGGTGTGTTCAATATACTATGATCAGAAGTATAGGTGTGTTCAGTATACTATGATCAGAAATATAGGTGTGTTCAATATACTATGATCAGAAATATAGGTGTGTTCAGTATACTATGATCAGAAATATAGGTGTGTTCAGTATACTATGATCAGAAATATAGGTGTGTTCAGTATACTATGATCAGAAGTATAGGTGTGTTCAGTATACTATGATCAGAAGTATAGGTGTGTTCAGTATACTATGATCAGAAGTATAGGTGTGTTCAGTATACTATGATCAGAAGTATAGGTGTGTTCAGTATACTATGATCAGAAGTATAGGTGTGTTCAGTATACTATGATCAGAAGTATCGATGTGTTCAGTATACTATGATCAGAAATATAGGTGTGTTCAGTATACTATGATCAGAAGTATAGGTGTGTTCAGTATACTATGATCAGAAATATAGGTGTGTTCAGTATACTATGATCAGAAGTATAGGTGTGTTCAGTATACTATGATCAGAAGTATAGATGTGTTCAGTATACTATGATCAGAAATATAGGTGTGTTCAGTATACTATGATCAGAAATATAGGTGTGTTCAGTATACTATGATCAGAAGTATCGGTGTGTTCAGTATACTATGATCAAAAGTATAGATGTGTTCAGTATACTATGATCAGAAGTATAGGTGTGTTCAGTATACTATGATCAGAAGTATCGGTGTGTTCAGTATACTATGATCAGAAGTATCGGTGTGTTCAGTATACTGTGATCAGAAGTATAGATGTGTTCAGTATGCTATGATCAGAAGTATCGGTGTGTTCATTATACTATGATCAGAAGTATAGATGTGTTCAGTATACTATGATCAGAAGTATAGGTGTGTTCAGTATACTATGATCAGAAATATAGGTGTGTTCAGTATACTATGATCAGAAGTATAGGAGTGTTCAGTATACTATGATCAGAAATATAGATGTGTTCAGTATACTATGATCAGAAGTATAGATGTTTTCAGTATACTATGTTCAGAAGTATAGGTGTGTTCAGTATACTATGATCAGAAATATCGGTGTGTTCAGTATACTATGATCAGAAGTATAGATGTGTTCAGTATACTATGATCAGAAGTATAGGTGTGTTCAGTATACTATGATCAGAAATATAGATGTGTTCAGTATACTATGATCAGAAGTATAGATGTGTTCAGTATACTATGATCAGAAGTATAGATGTGTTCAGTATACTATGATCAGAAATATATGTGTGTTCAGTATACTATGATCAGAAGTATAGATGTGTTCAGTATACTATGATCAGAAGTATAGATGTGTTCAGTATACTATGATCAGAAATATAGGTGTGTTCAGTATACTATGATCAGAAGTATAGGTGTGTTCAGTATACTATGATCAGAAATATAGATGTGTTCAGTATACTATGATCAGAAGTATAGATGTGTTCAGTATACTATGATCAGAAGTATAGATGTGTTCAGTATACTATGATCAGAAATATATGTGTGTTCAGTATACTATGATCAGAAGTATAGGTGTGTTCAGTATACTATGATCAGAAATATAGGTGTGTTCAGTATACTATGATCAGAAGTATCGGTGTGTTCAGTATACTATGATCAGAAATATCGGTGTGTTCAGTATACTATGATCAGAAGTATCGGTGTGTTCAGTATACTATGATCAAAAGTATAGATGTGTTCAGTATACTATGATCAGAAGTATAGGTGTGTTCAGTATACGATGATCAGAAGTATATGTGTGTTCATTATACTATGATCAGAAATATAGGTGTGTTCAGTATACTATGATCAGAAGTATAGATGTGTTCAGTATACTATGATTAGAAATATAGGTGTGTTCAGTATTCTATGATCAGAAATATAGGTGTGTTCAGTATACTATGATCAGAAATATAGGTGTGTTCAGTATACTATGATCAGAAATATAGGTGTGTTCAGTATACTATGATCAAAAATATAGGTGTGTTCAGTATTCTATGATCAGAAATATAGGTGTGTTCAGTATACTATGATCAGAAGTATAGGTGTGTTCAGTATACTATGATCAGAAATATAGGTGTGTTCAGTATACTATGATCAGAAATATAGGTGTGTTCAGTATACTATGATCAGAAATATAGGTGTGTTCAGTACACTATGATCAGAAGTATCGGTGTTTTCAGTATACTATGATCAGAAGTATAGGTGTGTTCAGTATACTATGATCAGAAATATAGGTGTGTTCAGTATACTATGATCAGAAGTATAGGTGTGTTCAGTATACTATGATCAGAAATATAGGTGTGTTCAGTATACTATGATCAGAAATATAGGTGTGTTCAGTATACTATGATCAGAAGTATCGGTGTGTTCAGTATACTATGATCAGAAATATAGGTGTGTTCAGTATTCTATGATCAGAAATATAGGTGTGTTCAGTATACTATGATCAGAAATATAGGTGTGTTCAGTATACTATGATCAGAAGTATAGGTGTGTTCAGTATACTATGATCAGAAATATAGGTGTGTTCAGTATACTATGATCAGAAGTATCGGTGTGTTCAGTATACTATGATCAGAAGTATAGGTGTGTTCATTATACTATGATCAGAAGTATAGGTGTGTTCAGTATACTATGATCAGAAGTATAGGTGTGTTCAGTATACTATGATCAGAAGTATAGGTGTGTTCAGTATACTATGATCAGAAGTATAGGTGTGTTCAGTATACTATGATCAGAAGTATAGGTGTGTTCAGTATACTATGATCAGAAATATAGGTGTGTTCAGTATACTATGATCAGAAATATAGGTGTGTTCAGTATACTATGATCAGAAATATAGGTGTGTTCAGTATACTATGATCAGAAGTATAGGTGTGTTCAGTATACTATGATCAGAAGTATAGGTGTGTTCAGTATACTATGATCAGAAATATCGTTGTGTTCAGTATACTATGATCAGAAGTATAGGTGTGTTCAGTATACTATGATCAGAAATATAGGTGTGTTCAGTATACTATGATCAGAAATATAGGTGTGTTCAGTATACTATGATCAGAAATATAGGTGTGTTCAGTATACTATGATCAGAAGTATAGGTGTGTTCAGTATACTATGATCAGAAGTATAGGTGTGTTCAGTATACTATGATCAGAAATATAGGTGTGTTCATTATACTATGATCAGAAGTATAGGTGTGTTCAGTATACTATGATCAGAAATATAGGTGTGTTCAGTATACTATGATCAGAAATATAGGTGTGTTCAGTATACTATGATCAGAAATATAGGTGTGTTCAGTATACTATGATCAGAAGTATAGGTGTGTTCAGTATACTATGATCAGAAGTATAGGTGTGTTCAGTATACTATGATCAGAAGTATAGGTGTGTTCAGTATACTATGATCAGAAATATAGGTGTGTTCAGTATACTATGATCAGAAATATAGGTGTGTTCAGTATACTATGATCAGAAGTATAGGTGTGTTCAGTATACTATGATCAGAAGTATAGGTGTGTTCATTATACTATGATCAGAAGTATAGGTGTGTTCAGTATCCTATGATCAGAAATATAGGTGTGTTCATTATACTATGATCAGAAATATAGTTGTGTTCAGTATACTATGATCAGAAGTATAGGTGTGTTCAGTGTACTATGATCAGAAATATAGGTGTGTTCAGTATACTATGATCAGAAATATAGGTGTGTTCAGTATCCTATGATCAGAAATATAGGTGTGTTCAATATACTATGATCAGAAATATAGGTGTGTTCAGTATACTATGATCAGAAATATCGGTGTGTTCAGTATACTATGATCAGAAGTATAGATGTGTTCAGTATCCTATGATTAGAAATATAGGTGTGTTCAGTATACTATGATCAGAAATATAGGTGTGTTCAGTATACTATGATCAGAAATATAGGTGTGTTCAGTATACTATGATCAGAAGTATAGGTGTGTTCAGTATACTATGATCAGAAGTATAGGTGTGTTCAGTATACTATGATCAGAAATATAGATGTGTTCAGTATGCTATGATCAGAAGTATAGGTGTGTTCAGTATCCTCTGATCAGAAATATCGGTGTGTTCAGTATACTATGATCAGAAATATAGGTGTGTTCAGTATACTATGATCAGAAGTATAGGTGTGTTCAGTATCCTCTGATCAGAAATATAGGTGTGTTCAGTATACTATGATCAGAAATATAGATGTGTTCAGTATACTATGATCAGAAGTATAGGTGTGTTCAGTATCCTCTGATCAGAAATATAGGTGTGTTCAGTATCCTATGATCAGAAATATAGGTGTGTTCAGTATACTATGATCAGAAATATAGATGTGTTCAGTATACTATGATCAGAAGTATAGGTGTGTTCAGTATCCTATGATCAGAAATATAGGTGTGTTCAGTATACTATGATCAGAAATATAGTTGTGTTCAGTATACTATGATCAGAAGTATAGGTGTGTTCAGTATACTATGATCAGAAATATAGATGTGTTCAGTATACTATGATCAGAAGTATAGGTGTGTTCAGTATACTATGATCAGAAATATAGATGTGTTCAGTATACTATGATCAGAAATATAGATGTGTTCAGTATACTATGATCAGAAGTATTGGTGTGTTCAGTATCCTATGATCAGAAATATAGGTGTGTTCAGTATACTATGATCAGAAATATAGGTGTGTTCAGTATACTATGATCAGAAGTATCGGTGTGTTCAGTATACTATGATCAGAAGTATAGGTGTGTTCAGTATCCTATGATCAGAAATATAGGTGTGTTCAGTATACTATGATCAGAAATATAGATGTGTTCAGTATACTATGATCAGAAGTATAGGTGTGTTCAGTATCCTATGATCAGAAATATAGGTGTGTTCAGTATACTATGATCAGAAATATAGTTTTGTTCAGTATACTATGATCAGAAGTATAGGTGTGTTCAGTATACTATGATCAGAAGTATAGGTGTGTTCAGTATACTATGATCAGAAGTACAGATGTGTTCAGTATACTATGATCAGAAGTATTGGTGTGTTCAGTATACTATGATCAGAAGTATTGGTGTGTTCAGTATACTATGATCAGAAGTATAGGTGTGTTCAGTATACTATGATCAGAAGTATTGGTGTGTTCAGTATACTATGATCAGAAGTATTGGTGTGTTCAGTATACTATGATCAGAAGTATAGGTGTGTTCAGTATACTATGATCAGAAGTATCGGTGTGTTCAGTATACTATGATCAGAAGTATAGGTGTGTTCAGTATACTATGATCAGAAATATCGGTGTGTTCAGTATACTATGATCAGAAATATAGGTGTGTTCAGTATACTATGATCAGAAATATAGGTGTGTTCAGTATACTATGATCAGAAATATAGGTGTGTTCAGTATACTATGATCAGAAATATAGGTGTGTTCAGTATACTATGATCAGAAATATAGGTGTGTTCAGTATACTATGATCAGAAATATCGGTGTGTTCAGTATACTATGATCAGAAATATAGGTGTGTTCAGTATACTATGATCAGAAGTATCGGTGTGTTCAGTATACTATGATCAGAAGTATAGGTGTGTTCAGTATACTATGATCAGAAGTATCGGTGTGTTCAGTATACTATGATCAGAAGTATCGGTGTGTTCAGTATACTGTGATCAGAAGTATAGATGTGTTCAGTATGCTATGATCAGAAGTATCGGTGTGTTCATTATACTATGATCAGAAGTATAGATGTGTTCAGTATACTATGATCAGAAGTATAGGTGTGTTCAGTATACTATGATCAGAAATATAGGTGTGTTCAATATACTATGATCAGAAATATAGGTGTGTTCAATATACTATGATCAGAAATATAGGTGTGTTCAGTATACTATGATCAGAAGTATAGGTGTGTTCAGTATACTATAATCAGAAGTATAGGTGTGTTCAGTATGCTATGATCAGAAATATAGGTGTGTTCATTATACTATGATCAGAAATATAGGTGTGTTCATTATACTATGATCAGAAATATAGGTGTGTTCAATATACTATGATCAGAAATATAGGTGTGTTCAATATACTATGATCAGAAGTATAGGTGTGTTCAGTATACTATGATCAGAAATATAGGTGTGTTCAATATACTATGATCAGAAATATAGGTGTGTTCAATATACTATGATCAGAAGTATAGGTGTGTTCAGTATACTATGATCAGAAATATAGGTGTGTTCAATATACTATGATCAGAAATATAGGTGTGTTCAATATACTATGATCAGAAGTATAGGTGTGTTCAGTATACTATGATCAGAAATATAGGTGTGTTCAATATACTATGATCAGAAATATCGGTGTGTTCAGTATACTATGATCAGAAATATAGGTGTGTTCAGTATACTATGATCAGAAATATCGGTGTGTTCAGTATACTATGATCAGAAATATAGGTGTGTTCATTATACTATGATCAGAAATATAGGTGTGTTCAATATACTATGATCAGAAATATAGGTGTGTTCATTATACTATGATCAGAAATATAGGTGTGTTCAATATACTATGATCAGAAACATAGGTGTGTTCAATATACTATGATCAGAAGTATAGGTGTGTTCAATATACTATGATCAGAAATATAGGTGTGTTCAGTATACTATGATCAGAAATATAGGTGTGTTCAGTATACTATGATCAGAAATATAGGTGTGTTCAGTATACTATGATCAGAAGTATAGGTGTGTTCAGTATACTATGATCAGAAGTATAGGTGTGTTCAGTATACTATGATCAGAAGTATAGGTGTGTTCAGTATACTATGATCAGAAGTATAGGTGTGTTCAGTATACTATGATCAGAAGTATAGGTGTGTTCAGTATACTATGATCAGAAGTATCGATGTGTTCAGTATACTATGATCAGAAATATAGGTGTGTTCAGTGTACTATGATCAGAAGTATAGGTGTGTTCAGTATACTATGATCAGAAATATAGGTGTGTTCAGTATACTATGATCAGAAGTATAGGTGTGTTCAGTATACTATGATCAGAAGTATAGATGTGTTCAGTATACTATGATCAGAAATATAGGTGTGTTCAGTATACTATGATCAGAAGTATCGGTGTGTTCAGTATACTATGATCAAAAGTATAGATGTGTTCAGTATACTATGATCAGAAGTATAGGTGTGTTCAGTATACTATGATCAGAAATATAGGTGTGTTCAGTATACTATGATCAGAAATATAGATGTGTTCAGTATACTATGATCAGAAATATAGGTGTGTTCAGTATTCTATGATCAGAAGTATCGGTGTGTTCATTATACTATGATCAGAAATATAGATGTGTTCAGTATACTATGATCAGAAGTATAGATGTGTTCAGTATACTATGATCAGAAATATAGGTGTGTTCAGTATTCTATGATCAGAAGTATCGGTGTGTTCATTATACTATGATCAGAAATATAGATGTGTTCAGTATACTATGATCAGAAGTATCGGTGTGTTCAGTATACTATGATCAGAAATATAGGTGTGTTCAGTATACTATGATCAGAAGTATAGGTGTGTTCAGTATACTATGATCAGAAATATAGGTGTGTTCATTATACTATGATCAGAAATATAGGTGTGTTCAATATAGTATGATCAGAAATATAGGTGTGTTCAATATACTATGATCAGAAGTATAGGTGTGTTCAGTATACTATGATCAGAAATATAGGTGTGTTCAATATACTATGATCAGAAATATAGGTGTGTTCAGTATACTATGATCAGAAATATAGGTGTGTTCAGTATACTATGATCAGAAATATAGGTGTGTTCAGTATACTATGATCAGAAGTATAGGTGTGTTCAGTATACTATGATCAGAAGTATAGGTGTGTTCAGTATACTATGATCAGAAGTATAGGTGTGTTCAGTATACTATGATCAGAAGTATAGGTGTGTTCAGTATACTATGATCAGAAGTATAGGTGTGTTCAGTATACTATGATCAGAAGTATCGATGTGTTCAGTATACTATGATCAGAAATATAGGTGTGTTCAGTATACTATGATCAGAAGTATAGGTGTGTTCAGTATACTATGATCAGAAATATAGGTGTGTTCAGTATACTATGATCAGAAGTATAGGTGTGTTCAGTATACTATGATCAGAAGTATAGATGTGTTCAGTATACTATGATCAGAAATATAGGTGTGTTCAGTATACTATGATCAGAAATATAGGTGTGTTCAGTATACTATGATCAGAAGTATCGGTGTGTTCAGTATACTATGATCAAAAGTATAGATGTGTTCAGTATACTATGATCAGAAGTATAGGTGTGTTCAGTATACTATGATCAGAAGTATCGGTGTGTTCAGTATACTATGATCAGAAGTATCGGTGTGTTCAGTATACTGTGATCAGAAGTATAGATGTGTTCAGTATGCTATGATCAGAAGTATCGGTGTGTTCATTATACTATGATCAGAAGTATAGATGTGTTCAGTATACTATGATCAGAAGTATAGGTGTGTTCAGTATACTATGATCAGAAATATAGGTGTGTTCAGTATACTATGATCAGAAGTATAGGTGTGTTCAGTATACTATGATCAGAAATATAGATGTGTTCAGTATACTATGATCAGAAGTATAGATGTTTTCAGTATACTATGTTCAGAAGTATAGGTGTGTTCAGTATACTATGATCAGAAATATCGGTGTGTTCAGTATACTATGATCAGAAGTATAGATGTGTTCAGTATACTATGATCAGAAGTATAGGTGTGTTCAGTATACTATGATCAGAAATATAGATGTGTTCAGTATACTATGATCAGAAGTATAGATGTGTTCAGTATACTATGATCAGAAGTATAGATGTGTTCAGTATACTATGATCAGAAATATATGTGTGTTCAGTATACTATGATCAGAAGTATAGATGTGTTCAGTATACTATGATCAGAAGTATAGATGTGTTCAGTATACTATGATCAGAAATATAGGTGTGTTCAGTATACTATGATCAGAAGTATAGGTGTGTTCAGTATACTATGATCAGAAATATAGATGTGTTCAGTATACTATGATCAGAAGTATAGATGTGTTCAGTATACTATGATCAGAAGTATAGATGTGTTCAGTATACTATGATCAGAAATATATGTGTGTTCAGTATACTATGATCAGAAGTATAGGTGTGTTCAGTATACTATGATCAGAAATATAGGTGTGTTCAGTATACTATGATCAGAAGTATCGGTGTGTTCAGTATACTATGATCAGAAATATCGGTGTGTTCAGTATACTATGATCAGAAGTATCGGTGTGTTCAGTATACTATGATCAAAAGTATAGATGTGTTCAGTATACTATGATCAGAAGTATAGGTGTGTTCAGTATACGATGATCAGAAGTATATGTGTGTTCATTATACTATGATCAGAAATATAGGTGTGTTCAGTATACTATGATCAGAAGTATAGATGTGTTCAGTATACTATGATTAGAAATATAGGTGTGTTCAGTATTCTATGATCAGAAATATAGGTGTGTTCAGTATACTATGATCAGAAATATAGGTGTGTTCAGTATACTATGATCAGAAATATAGGTGTGTTCAGTATACTATGATCAAAAATATAGGTGTGTTCAGTATTCTATGATCAGAAATATAGGTGTGTTCAGTATACTATGATCAGAAGTATAGGTGTGTTCAGTATACTATGATCAGAAATATAGGTGTGTTCAGTATACTATGATCAGAAATATAGGTGTGTTCAGTATACTATGATCAGAAATATAGGTGTGTTCAGTACACTATGATCAGAAGTATCGGTGTTTTCAGTATACTATGATCAGAAATATAGGTGTGTTCAGTATACTATGATCAGAAATATAGGTGTGTTCAGTATACTATGATCAGAAGTATAGGTGTGTTCAGTATACTATGATCAGAAATATAGGTGTGTTCAGTATACTATGATCAGAAATATAGGTGTGTTCAGTATACTATGATCAGAAGTATCGGTGTGTTCAGTATACTATGATCAGAAATATAGGTGTGTTCAGTATTCTATGATCAGAAATATAGGTGTGTTCAGTATACTATGATCAGAAATATAGGTGTGTTCAGTATACTATGATCAGAAGTATAGGTGTGTTCAGTATACTATGATCAGAAGTATAGGTGTGTTCAGTATACTATGATCAGAAGTATAGGTGTGTTCAGTATACTATGATCAGAAGTATAGGTGTGTTCAGTATACTATGATCAGAAATATAGGTGTGTTCAGTATACTATGATCAGAAATATAGGTGTGTTCAGTATACTATGATCAGAAATATAGGTGTGTTCAGTATACTATGATCAGAAGTATAGGTGTGTTCAGTATACTATGATCAGAAGTATAGGTGTGTTCAGTATACTATGATCAGAAATATAGTTGTGTTCAGTATACTATGATCAGAAGTATAGGTGTGTTCAGTATACTATGATCAGAAATATAGGTGTGTTCAGTATACTATGATCAGAAATATAGGTGTGTTCAGTATACTATGATCAGAAATATAGGTGTGTTCAGTATACTATGATCAGAAGTATAGGTGTGTTCAGTATACTATGATCAGAAGTATAGGTGTGTTCAGTATACTATGATCAGAAATATAGGTGTGTTCATTATACTATGATCAGAAGTATAGGTGTGTTCAGTATACTATGATCAGAAATATAGGTGTGTTCAGTATACTATGATCAGAAATATAGGTGTGTTCAGTATACTATGATCAGAAATATAGGTGTGTTCAGTATACTATGATCAGAAGTATAGGTGTGTTCAGTATACTATGATCAGAAGTATAGGTGTGTTCAGTATACTATGATCAGAAGTATAGGTGTGTTCAGTATACTATGATCAGAAATATAGGTGTGTTCAGTATACTATGATCAGAAATATAGGTGTGTTCAGTATACTATGATCAGAAATATAGGTGTGTTCAGTATACTATGATCAGAAGTATAGGTGTGTTCAGTATACTATGATCAGAAGTATAGGTGTGTTCATTATACTATGATCAGAAGTATAGGTGTGTTCAGTATCCTATGATCAGAAATATAGGTGTGTTCATTATACTATGATCAGAAATATAGTTGTGTTCAGTATACTATGATCAGAAGTATAGGTGTGTTCAGTGTACTATGATCAGAAATATAGGTGTGTTCAGTATACTATGATCAGAAATATAGGTGTGTTCAGTATACTATGATCAGAAATATAGGTGTGTTCAATATACTATGATCAGAAATATAGGTGTGTTCAGTATACTATGATCAGAAATATAGGTGTGTTCAGTATACTATGATCAGAAGTATAGATGTGTTCAGTATACTATGATTAGAAATATAGGTGTGTTCAGTATACTATGATCAGAAATATAGGTGTGTTCAGTATACTATGATCAGAAATATAGGTGTGTTCAGTATACTATGATCAGAAGTATAGGTGTGTTCAGTATACTATGATCAGAAGTATAGGTGTGTTCAGTATACTATGATCAGAAATATAGATGTGTTCAGTATACTATGATCAGAAGTATAGGTGTGTTCAGTATCCTCTGATCAGAAATATCGGTGTGTTCAGTATACTATGATCAGAAATATAGGTGTGTTCAGTATACTATGATCAGAAGTATAGGTGTGTTCAGTATCCTCTGATCAGAAATATAGGTGTGTTCAGTATCCTATGATCAGAAATATAGGTGTGTTCAGTATACTATGATCAGAAATATAGATGTGTTCAGTATACTATGATCAGAAGTATAGGTGTGTTCAGTATCCTATGATCAGAAATATAGGTGTGTTCAGTATACTATGATCAGAAATATAGTTGTGTTCAGTATACTATGATCAGAAGTATAGGTGTGTTCAGTATACTATGATCAGAAATATAGATGTGTTCAGTATACTATGATCAGAAGTATAGGTGTGTTCAGTATACTATGATCAGAAATATAGATGTGTTCAGTATACTATGATCAGAAATATAGATGTGTTCAGTATACTATGATCAGAAGTATTGGTGTGTTCAGTATCCTATGATCAGAAATATAGGTGTGTTCAGTATACTATGATCAGAAATATAGGTGTGTTCAGTATACTATGATCAGAAGTATCGGTGTGTTCAGTATACTATGATCAGAAGTATAGGTGTGTTCAGTATCCTATGATCAGAAATATAGGTGTGTTCAGTATACTATGATCAGAAATATAGATGTGTTCAGTATACTATGATCAGAAGTACAGGTGTGTTCAGTATCCTATGATCAGAAATATAGGTGTGTTCAGTATACTATGATCAGAAATATAGTTTTGTTCAGTATACTATGATCAGAAGTATAGGTGTGTTCAGTATACTATGATCAGAAGTATAGGTGTGTTCAGTATACTATGATCAGAAGTATAGGTGTGTTCAGTATACTATGATCAGAAGTATTGGTGTGTTCAGTATACTATGATCAGAAGTATTGGTGTGTTCAGTATACTATGATCAGAAGTATAGGTGTGTTCAGTATACTATGATCAGAAGTATTGGTGTGTTCAGTATACTATGATCAGAAGTATTGGTGTGTTCAGTATACTATGATCAGAAGTATAGGTGTGTTCAGTATACTATGATCAGAAGTATCGGTGTGTTCAGTATACTATGATCAGAAGTATAGGTGTGTTCAGTATACTATGATCAGAAATATAGGTGTGTTCAGTATACTATGATCAGAAATATAGGTGTGTTCAGTATACTATGATCAGAAATATAGGTGTGTTCAGTATACTATGATCAGAAATATAGGTGTGTTCAGTATACTATGATCAGAAATATAGGTGTGTTCAGTATACTATGATCAGAAATATAGGTGTGTTCAGTATACTATGATCAGAAATATCGGTGTGTTCAGTATACTATGATCAGAAATATAGGTGTGTTCAGTATACTATGATCAGAAGTATCGGTGTGTTCAGTATACTATGATCAGAAGTATAGGTGTGTTAAGTATACTATGATCAGAAGTATCGGTGTGTTCAGTATACTATGATCAGAAGTATCGGTGTGTTCAGTATACTGTGATCAGAAGTATAGATGTGTTCAGTATGCTATGATCAGAAGTATCGGTGTGTTCATTATACTATGATCAGAAGTATAGATGTGTTCAGTATACTATGATCAGAAGTATAGGTGTGTTCAGTATACTATGATCAGAAATATAGGTGTGTTCAATATACTATGATCAGAAATATAGGTGTGTTCAATATACTATGATCAGAAATATAGGTGTGTTCAGTATACTATGATCAGAAGTATAGGTGTGTTCATTATACTATGATCAGAAATATAGGTGTGTTCAATATACTATGATCAGAAGTATAGGTGTGTTCAGTATACTATGATCAGAAATATAGGTGTGTTCATTATACTATGATCAGAAATATAGGTGTGTTCAATATACTATGATCAGAAGTATAGGTGTGTTCAGTATACTATGATCAGAAATATAGGTGTGTTCAGTATACTATGATCAGAAATATAGGTGTGTTCAATATACTATGATCAGAAGTATAGGTGTGTTCAGTATACTATGATCAGAAATATAGGTGTGTTCAATATACTATGATCAGAAATATAGGTGTGTTCAATATACTATGATCAGAAGTATAGGTGTGTTCAGTATACTATGATCAGAAATATAGGTGTGTTCAATATACTATGATCAGAAATATCGGTGTGTTCAGTATACTATGATCAGAAATATAGGTGTGTTCAGTATACTATGATCAGAAATATAGGTGTGTTCAGTATACTATGATCAGAAATATAGGTGTGTTCATTATACTATGATCAGAAATATAGGTGTGTTCATTATACTATGATCAGAAATATAGGTGTGTTCAATATACTATGATCAGAAATATAGGTGTGTTCATTATACTATGATCAGAAATATAGGTGTGTTCAATATACTATGATCAGAAACATAGGTGTGTTCAATATACTATGATCAGAAGTATAGGTGTGTTCAATATACTATGATCAGAAATATAGGTGTGTTCAGTATACTATGATCAGAAATATAGGTGTGTTCAGTATACTATGATCAGAAATATAGGTGTGTTCAGTATACTATGATCAGAAGTATAGGTGTGTTCAGTATACTATGATCAGAAGTATAGGTGTGTTCAGTATACTATGATCAGAAATATAGGTGTGTTCAGTATACTATGATCAGAAGTATAGGTGTGTTCAGTATACTATGATCAGAAGTATAGGTGTGTTCAGTATACTATGATCAGAAGTATCGATGTGTTCAGTATACTATGATCAGAAATATAGGTGTGTTCAGTGTACTATGATCAGAAGTATAGGTGTGTTCAGTATACTATGATCAGAAATATAGGTGTGTTCAGTATACTATGATCAGAAGTATAGGTGTGTTCAGTATACTATGATCAGAAGTATAGATGTGTTCAGTATACTATGATCAGAAATATAGGTGTGTTCAGTATACTATGATCAGAAGTATCGGTGTGTTCAGTATACTATGATCAAAAGTATAGATGTGTTCAGTATACTATGATCAGAAGTATAGGTGTGTTCAGTATACTATGATCAGAAATATAGGTGTGTTCAGTATACTATGATCAGAAATATAGATGTGTTCAGTATACTATGATCAGAAATATAGGTGTGTTCAGTATTCTATGATCAGAAGTATCGGTGTGTTCATTATACTATGATCAGAAATATAGATGTGTTCAGTATACTATGATCAGAAGTATAGATGTGTTCAGTATACTATGATCAGAAATATAGGTGTGTTCAGTATTCTATGATCAGAAGTATCGGTGTGTTCATTATACTATGATCAGAAATATAGATGTGTTCAGTATACTATGATCAGAAGTATCGGTGTGTTCAGTATACTATGATCAGAAATATAGGTGTGTTCAGTATACTATGATCAGAAGTATAGGTGTGTTCAGTATACTATGATCAGAAATATAGGTGTGTTCATTATACTATGATCAGAAATATAGGTGTGTTCAATATAGTATGATCAGAAATATAGGTGTGTTCAATATACTATGATCAGAAGTATAGGTGTGTTCAGTATACTATGATCAGAAATATAGGTGTGTTCAATATACTATGATCAGAAATATAGGTGTGTTCAGTATACTATGATCAGAAATATAGGTGTGTTCAGTATACTATGATCAGAAATATAGGTGTGTTCAGTATACTATGATCAGAAGTATAGGTGTGTTCAGTATACTATGATCAGAAGTATAGGTGTGTTCAGTATACTATGATCAGAAGTATAGGTGTGTTCAGTATACTATGATCAGAAGTATAGGTGTGTTCAGTATACTATGATCAGAAGTATAGGTGTGTTCAGTATACTATGATCAGAAGTATCGATGTGTTCAGTATACTATGATCAGAAATATAGGTGTGTTCAGTATACTATGATCAGAAGTATAGGTGTGTTCAGTATACTATGATCAGAAATATAGGTGTGTTCAGTATACTATGATCAGAAGTATAGGTGTGTTCAGTATACTATGATCAGAAGTATAGGTGTGTTCAGTATACTATGATCAGAAATATAGGTGTGTTCAGTATACTATGATCAGAAATATAGGTGTGTTCAGTATACTATGATCAGAAGTATCGGTGTGTTCAGTATACTATGATCAAAAGTATAGATGTGTTCAGTATACTATGATCAGAAGTATAGGTGTGTTCAGTATACTATGATCAGAAGTATCGGTGTGTTCAGTATACTATGATCAGAAGTATCGGTGTGTTCAGTATACTGTGATCAGAAGTATAGATGTGTTCAGTATGCTATGATCAGAAGTATCGGTGTGTTCATTATACTATGATCAGAAGTATAGATGTGTTCAGTATACTATGATCAGAAGTATAGGTGTGTTCAGTATACTATGATCAGAAATATAGGTGTGTTCAGTATACTATGATCAGAAGTATAGGTGTGTTCAGTATACTATGATCAGAAATATAGATGTGTTCAGTATACTATGATCAGAAGTATAGATGTTTTCAGTATACTATGTTCAGAAGTATAGGTGTGTTCAGTATACTATGATCAGAAATATCGGTGTGTTCAGTATACTATGATCAGAAGTATAGATGTGTTCAGTATACTATGATCAGAAGTATAGGTGTGTTCAGTATACTATGATCAGAAATATAGATGTGTTCAGTATACTATGATCAGAAGTATAGATGTGTTCAGTATACTATGATCAGAAGTATAGATGTGTTCAGTATACTATGATCAGAAATATATGTGTGTTCAGTATACTATGATCAGAAGTATCGATGTGTTCAGTATACTATGATCAGAAGTATAGATGTGTTCAGTATACTATGATCAGAAATATAGGTGTGTTCAGTATACTATGATCAGAAGTATAGGTGTGTTCAGTATACTATGATCAGAAATATAGATGTGTTCAGTATACTATGATCAGAAGTATAGATGTGTTCAGTATACTATGATCAGAAGTATAGATGTGTTCAGTATACTATGATCAGAAATATAGGTGTGTTCAGTATACTATGATCAGAAGTATAGGTGTGTTCAGTATACTATGATCAGAAATATAGGTGTGTTCATTATACTATGATCAGAAGTATCGGTGTGTTCAGTATACTATGATCAGAAATATCGGTGTGTTCAGTATACTATGATCAGAAGTATCGGTGTGTTCAGTATACTATATGTCATTATACTACACTCGAGTGTTATACTCAGTGAAACCATGTGCACCATTTGAACTTGAGCAGTCAGCTTACATGACGACCCAGTCTGCAGCTTCCAAGTGAACTATATTTGGAGAAATATGTCTCTACTGTCCAATAATTCTCTGCTCAGCCATAACACGTTTTTCAGCCTTCCTCCAGAGCTCTGACTTTCTTGTTCAATACCATTTCCTCTTGACTCCTTGAGCTTCTTGTTGATGTTTAAAGGAAGTTCCATTGTTCGTTGGTAAGGTGCCCTCTCCATGTCAGTTGATTCGATCATGACCCTGCTCTGTCATTGTAGTGTTTCAAAATGCCCTTCTTCCTGTCATGTGATGAAGGCCTGCATGGAAGAACTTAGCCGCAGTTTATGGTGAAAATGGCAAATATGAACACCGGTAAAACAGCAGCAGGAAAGCTCTGATTAGGGAGAAGGAAACATGATGCAATCTGAATAAAGAGTTCACTTTGGGCAGGTGTTCAAGGCTGAAACACACTATTGGGATTTGGATAAGTTTCACAAAATACTCAAAAGTTTCCTGTAATGGTTCATGACGTCAACTGAGCCCCAAGTGATCTGACAAATTCCCGGCCAAGCAGGCTATATTATTCCCAAGTAATCTGCTGTTGCTTAACTGTGCAATAAGTCCTATGTGGTTGCACACGAACGTTAACCCTTCAGCGTGGATGTAATTGTGTTCCCCATGCTGAGAGTCACTGTCAATTTAAAAAAAACCTTTCAAACGGAACAAAGCCACCACAAATAATTGAATTATAGCTCTCCTAGCTACCCATTATAATCTCTTTACATTAAATATCTGCATGTGCTTTGTAAGATATGCAGGCTGTTATGTAAGACTGCTTCTTTCTGTTGCTGATTTAAAAAAAAAATTACACCTCCCCTTTTAGCAACTGCTGGCCGTGGACAAATGGCCTCACTGCCCGATTCCCCACCTCCAAACCGGTGCACTGTCCAATGGGAGCTCGCCGGGCATTTGATAAGGAACGTCAACCATGAGAGTTGGACAGGTCCCATGTTGACTCCTGTGGGCGTCCGCCACACAGCCTGTTTACCGCTGTTGAAAATGGCCCCCACTGTGTTTTATCAGTGAGCTTCTATTTAACACCTCCGCAAAGGGGGAGCCAAGACCTTTTTTAAAAGAACAGTCCAGATAAATAAATTCATTCTTCATGATCCTATGGCATTTTGTACAAAGAAAGAGATATGACTGCACGCAGAATGTTCTGGAAGCCTTTGTATTTGGAGTGAGTCAAGTTGGGGGACAATACGTTGGGTAAACATTTAACCTGAATAGTGCAGTGAACCAGGCCTTTCTCCTCAGGGGACCTGCATTCCATTCTTACCATCCTCCCTCCTAATGGTTCAGTGGGGTACTGACACATACAGGCCAGAAAGGCCTCAGACCTGATCCCTCGCCTCTGCTGAGTTACCTAATCTCAACCTAGATGATGGTGGAAGCGGGGGGCGTTGCTACAACTGGCCTCTGTGTCCCTGGATGAGATAGAGGAATATAACTCGGCTGTGGTTCCTGTTCCTGATCTCTGTCCAGTGACTCCCACTAAGAAGTCCACTTCAATATTGGGTAAGGACAAAATTGGGGTCAACTGTGACACCTCCCATGAAAAAATAGCCCGACGACACTCACCTTCTAGTCTTGTGCATGAAGAACGGTCACTTCAGTGAGATATGAGAAATCTATCAATCCCCTGATCCTGCACCTTAGTGTGAATCGGGTGAAAATACTTAAGGAGGGAAATACTAGAAAAAAAGACACCACACTGTTAACAAATACAGATTAGACACACAAGTCTGCTTGGTGCAGAAATTCAGTGTCCAACTCTCAACTTTCGTTCTTTTCTTCGATCGCCCTGCTTTGCTCTGACTGCTCCGTATTGTCAACTTGTTCTTTCAGCGTATCCAAGAGCTGGAGGCTACACTGTACAATGCATTACAGCAGGACACCGTGATAAAACTGGGCGAATCGCTGACCGAGAAGCAGAAGGATGACTTGCGAATCGCCGTGGAGAAGTTGAGACGTCAGATGCTGAGAAAGAGCAGAGAGTACGACTGCCAAATCCTGCAGGAGCGCATGGAACTCCTGCAACAAGCACATCAGGTAAGGTTTAAAATAAATAGCACGTCCCCATAATCCCGCTGGTTTCGATAGTAGATCTATTGGGGGGGAATGGTCGTAATTTGGGGAGGAAAGAGGGTGCACTGGTCTCACCCTGCATTTACATTCTCCCCTAAATTCCACCAGAGATGAGGGAGGATGTACAATGAGTCTGCCCTAGCGAAGGAGCAGCCATATAAAAGAAAGACCTCAGGACATCCCAATGCGCTTTACAGCCAATGAAGTACTTTTGAAGTGTAGTCACCGTTGCAATGTAAGAAACGCAGCAGCCAATCTGCACACAGCAAAGTCCCACAAACAGCAATGAAATAAGTGACCAGGTAATCTGTTTTTAGTGATTTTGGTTGAGGGATAAATATTGACCAGGATACCGAGGAGAACTCCCCTGCTCTCCTTCGAATAGTGCCGGGGAATCTTTTACGTCCACCTGAGAGGGCAGATCGGGCCTCAGTTTAACGTCTTATCTGAAAGACATCAGGAGACTTGAGTGTATTGCAGTACTGCACTGAAATGTCAGCCTGGATTTTGTGCTTAAGTCTCTGGAGTGGGACTTGAACCCACAGCATTCTGACTCAGAGGCGAGAGTGCTACCACTGAGCCACGGCTGATACCTTATATGAATGATTGGGTTAAATCAGGGTGACATCATCTGTCAAAAGTTCCATTATTTACACCCTAGAATCTGCTGATCTAACTTATAGAACAGGGCTAATTTAGACCCGTAGCTGAGGAAGGGCATTGCTGGAATCTTAAAGATAATTTGCAATGCTTCATTGTGCTGTTATATAGAGACTCATAAATTTACTTTGGATTGGTCTTTTGTTCAATTTTTTGAAGACATTGGGAAGTCTCCAAGAATATTTTTGTTTGGACCAATTCCCTGGAATACACCGTTAGGCTGTGTGTGGGTTTCCCAATGGGGATTCCTCTCTTTAGGATGTTGTGTTGGAGGAGGAACAGCAGAGAAGCTGGGTGGCCAGACTCGAGGCAGCACTACAGGAGATCCAAACCCTCCTGCAAATACCCGGCCAGTATATAAACCGAGATGATCTTATTTGAACAGCTCCCTGGAGTTACGTTTATAAGGATGTTGTCTGCTGGAATTTGTTTATCCACCTTCTGACCCCAATATCCATGGGTACAATTACCAGCAGGATCCTCTAATGAGACTACTGTGATACACCCTCTCTCCCCATCTCCACCTCTGTGGGTTAAATTATGAGGACAGGTTACATAGACTAGGCTTGTATTCCCTTGAGTATAGAAGATTAAGGGGTGATCTTACTTCAAGGTGACCTAATAGAGTTCACAACTGGAAAAATGACTGCACTTTAGGCAGAATGTGAAGGCCTTAGAGAGGGTGCAGAAAAGATTTACTGGAATGGTTCCAGGGATGGGGAACTTCAGTTATGTGAATAGACTGGAGAAGCTGGGAAGCTTGAGAGGAGATTTGATAGAGGTGTACAAAATCATGAGGGGTCTAGACAGAGTAGATAGAGAGAAACTGTTCCCATTGGCGGAAGGGTTGAGAACCAGAGGACACAGATTTAAGGTGATTGGCAAAAGAACCAAAGGCGACATGAGGAAAAACTTTTTATGCACTGAGTGTTTATGATCTGGAATGCGCTGCCTGAGGGGATGGTGGAGGCAGATTCAATCGTGGCTTTCAAAAGGGAACTGGATAAGTACTTGAAGGGAAAAAAATTTCAGGGCGGGGGAGAGGGACTAGCTGGATTGCTCTTGCAGAGAGCCAGCATGGTTTCGATGGGCCGAATGACCACCTTCTGTGTTGTAATCATTTTATTATTCTATAATCCCTGGAAGAGCTTTGCACCGTCCGACAGAGAGATCTGCAAACTTCCTCAAGAATAGGGCAGCACTTACTGTTATAACTGGATAGCCTGGTGGTGAAGGAGAAAATACTTGAGCCTGGTATTTAGTTTGCTTCCAACCTTTATTCACAGAGATTCCCCCTACACACACACACCATACCTTAGCTAAGCTCTCCTATAAAAAGGATACAAGAGAGTCCCCAATTGATACCCACCACCTGAATACAATTAACACTCATTGATATAAATCATACAATTAACACTTACCGTGGCTCAGAAAGCTACGACTGTCATGAATTTCTTTGCACTGGCTCATTCCATAGGGTAACAGGGGACTTCTGCCTGGTCAGTCAATTTGCTGTCTATTATTACAAAGGGTAAGTAATTAATGCCCCATTTGCCAGGGCCACCCAGTTCATGACATTTGGCACAGGAGCAAGACAATTGAATGAGCAGAGCATCAACTTTGATGGTATTGCTGGGTTCTAGGAATACTTGGAGCTGTGGATTGCACCCGTGGGCGTACAAGCTCCTATTGCCAGCCCACACCATTATATCAACCGAAAATGATTTCACTCAGGCATAGGTTTCTGCACATCAGTACCTAGTATGCAGGGATCTGTCATGATTCATTCATCCTTCAGCAGTCCAATGTCCCTGCACTCTTTTATAATCAAGTTATAAACTGGCTTCTGGGAGACATGTGGTATCTAACACGACTGTGGCTTCTAATACCATTGAGTAAAAGCACCAATGAAGCAGAGGAATTCGACACCAGGGCTCACATCAACACTCAAACTAAAATTGAAGAGACCTTAATAGAGTGACTGATATCCCCTTATCCTCGGGAGAGAGTATCCCAAATATCCTGCAAACCATGCTCTGGACTCTGGTAAATGTTACATTCTCCATTCTGTCACCCAAGGCCTCAATGCCACCAGACAAAGCCTGAACATGGGAGCTGTAGACCTGCTCCAGACTTTTGTTTTCTGTGGGATATAAGTAGATATTCTTGCAGCTGCCACTTGCTCCAGGCTGCCCTGCATTGTTGAGAAGCCCTCTCTACTGGTACAGCAAAGGAAGGCGTTAGACTCTGCCACCAGCCCCGCTGGACATTTTATGAAGAGGCTTTGCAGTGCCTTTGTATGAGTTTGATGCTCTGGTAGCATTCTTCTTTTCAGGACAGAACCCCTGAGATCATTGTCCAAATGCTGTTTAGACAAAAGCTGACATTTCCTTAGCCTTTGTTCAGGAACATCCTTCTCCACGTCTACAGCCTCTTGCTCTGGCTTCTTTTTGTGTCATGCAGCCCCCAGTATCCACTCCTCGTCGAAACCATCCCCGTTCTCCCCCTTCCTAAGTGACACTATTAGGTCTGGTAAGTGCAAGAGGGTGACTGACGGTGTGGGTGAATTTCTGCTGCTGAGAGTCCTGCCATTGGGTCACTTTCTCTCTCTGCTGCTTCTTCCCTGCTTTCAGCTCCTGTGGAGAGAAAAAGCCAGAGAAATGCAGTGAGTTTCCTGTTGGACATTGTTTCTTTCCAGTCCTGTTTACGTAAGGGGCTGTCGTCAGAGTAAGAGAGTCAGAAAGCTGCAATCGTTTTAGGATCTTTGAACACTTGTTCTGCAGACAACAACTGTGGTTGCAGGAGCTCCCACATTCCCTTCCCCTATCACTTCAGCTAAGTGAGATCCCAGTATCTCCTCCTTCTGAGTTAACGGACAAATGTCTGCTGTTCCTCTTCCTGTAACTTGTCATTATCGTTAATTGTGCAAATGCTTTTCTTGCCTGAGAACAAAATGGTTAACGGTTTATTTTACAACTATTGGAGAGCTCGTATCGCTTCTCTGATGGAGTTCACACATATGGAAAATGATTCTCCAAAGGGCATGCATGCATTGCAGGATTCTCCAGAGATACAATGTCATTGTTTCATGTGAAGGAATCTGTACAGTTCGTTTAGTTCACAAAAAGAACAAAAATACAATAATTGGTATTAAAATGTTATTTTCCTGTTACTTTTTACCCTGCACTTTTAGGAATAATGTTGGTCTGTGGTTTGTAAAGTTTAAAATATAGATGAATGAAAGATTACTGCCAACACACTTACCTTTACTGATCTTGTGAAGCCATTAAACTTCTTCCTGCACTAGAGATGGGTCTTGGTGGTTAAGGAGTTGCCATTCACCGCCTGTGCCACCTCTTACCACACGGTCCTGGCTGCTCTATCAGCGGGTCCCTCGCCACCAACTCCCACTTTTCCATCCCTCCTGTGCCTAATTTCCTTCATAAGAATATTTATATCACTCTCCGGGACGTTTGATGCTCTCTTGTGACTGGTTCCTGTTGGAGCCATGTCTTCAGCTTGCTGCAGGCGAGTCCGGCGTTAAATCCTGCAGCTGTGCTATTGGAGGGGGGGGCGGCTTCTGGTGCCCCCAATTTCAATGCATTTTCTGGCCCTTCCTGGCCTAACTGACAAGTTGGTGGTGGGACTTGACTTTGACCCACCATCAGTGTTAATTATCTGATGGATCACATTCACCTGAGGAAGGAGGAAGCCTCCGAAAGCTTGTGGATTTTAAAATAAACCCAGTCCATCACCGGCATCTCCACATCACAAATATCTGATGGGGTCAGCATCAGGGCCATTGGGCAGACGGATCGCGGTCTCAGAATGTTAGGGCCCACGTATCGGGCCTACAACTCATAAAATGATTTCATATATTTCATATATTTTATATGTAGTTTGCGGATTGAATGCCTCTGCTGTATACCTTACAGATAGCTCAACGACTCTTCTGACCAAAGTGTTTCTTCAAAACCCAGAAGCATCTTTACTTCTGTTGCAGTGTCATCACCTTGTCTATTTTTTTTTACAATTTAACCAACTGAACAGTTGAAAGTAGAGTTCAGGCACAAAGCTTACTATTCAAAGACACTTAGATTGTCACGAGAGGAATGAGCTTCAATAAGCCAAAGTCATTTTCTCATCCCTGACTTTTCCTTTGTTCTCATGAGTACTTTTTGCCTTCACAAAAAAGAATTATTTATTTTTGCTGGGAGAGTTGTCATATTTTTGTATGGGTGCCCACTCTCAGCGTTTCATGTTGACCGTCAGCATTTCCAGGCATCTGACCCTTCTTCAGCATCTGTGGACAAAAATTGGCACGTAATTATCAGTTCCTACTCTGTCTGATCCTTGTTTTGCAGCTTACTAAAGCGTTACATTCGCGCCAACCATCAGCGTTTTTTGTATCAAATCCATGGATGGGCAGGGACCGTGCTGCCTGGCCACTGCCCCAAGGTCGCACCAGAATGATGCAGGACTATCACCTATGCATGCGCATGTGAGAGGGTGCAGGGCCGCAAAACCTGTGCACGTGTTTAGCAGCCCAATCAGGGCTTGCGTTGGCTTGTCACGAAGGGGCAACCACGATATTCGAGATCTTCAAACCTTTGGGGAATGGTGTCCTTTTTTTTATTATGGGTGACGGTGGATGTATTGCATTTATTGACCATAATTACTGAAGAATCTTGCTGATATCAGTCTAGTTGCTCTGACAAATTGCTTTAAGAGTCAACTACATTAGTGAACCAATTGGGTTTTTAGAACTGTACTATATCATTCTGGTGCCAGCCCACAGATTTATTGAATTCAATTGCACTGTTTGCTATAGTGGGATTTTAAACTCACAACTTCTGGGTTGCTAGTCCAGTATCACAACCACGACACTACTGTTCCATAATTGAGCTTGTAAATTGTACCGAACAGACTAAGTTGCATGAAATGTATCAAGTGGAGCTGTGCAGCAGTAATAGATGAAAATTATATCCTGGGGAGAACGATATATCCAATAAATCCAAGAAGGAATTCAGGAGAAACTTCTTTACTCAGAGAGTGGTTAGAATGTGGAACCTGCTACCACAAGGAATAGTTGAGGTGAATAGCATCGATGCATTTAAGGGAAATCTAGATAATTACACGAGGGAGAAAGGAATAGAAGGATATGTTGATAGGATTAGATGAAGTAAGGTGGGAGGAGGCTCGTGTGGAGCATAAACAGCAGCATAGACCTGTTGGGCCAAATGGCCTGCTTCTGTGCTATAAATTCTATGTAATGTAATATATGCATGTGTTTGACGGCTGCTCTGGCGGGGGGGGGGGGGGGGTGGCGGTAATGGCAATGGCACGGAGAATAATGTAAGGAACCACCAACCCCTTGGAGCTACCTTGTCTGAGGATGGTCAATACAAGACTTCTTGAGGTACACATACCCTTGGTGTTCCAGAGTGCCATTGTAGTAGTTTTTTTTTCTGCCCACAAGAAAGGGATCCAATTGAACCTGAAAATTACAGAGGAATCTCGTTGCTATTAAAATGGTTCTTCAACTTGTCGTGGCATATGTATTGGATCCTTTGGAGGTCTGCGGAGAAATCAGAAAATAACAGGCTGAGTTTTGCTCTCGTGAGGTAAGTAGGACAGATAGTGGCTTTATACGAGATCTCAAAGGGTCAGGAAGCGCAGGGAATCCCTCGTGCAGTGCTTTCGTTGATTTTTCATATATCTTTCAATCTTCATGTGTCTTGTGCACCCCTTATGAAGCAACTGGAAACTATGGAGTAGATGGGCAAATCTTGGATTTTATCTGGGTGTGCATCCCAGTTCCAAGATTTTTGAGAGGGTAAATAAAGACTCACTCAACCTGTCATAAGAACACAAGAAATAGGAGCAGAAGTAGGCCGTACAGCCCTCGAGCCTGCTCCGCCATTCAGTCAGATCATGGCTGATTTTTGACCTCAACTCCACTTTCCTGCCCGATCCCCATATCCCATGATTCCACTAGAGTCCAAAAGTCTATCCATCTCAGCCTTGAATGAATTCAATGACTCAGCATCCACAGTCCTCTGGGATGGAGAATTCCAAAGGTTCACAACCCTCTGTGTGAAGAAATTCCTCCTCATCTCAGTCTTGAATGGCCGACCCCAAATCCTGCAATTATGCTCCCTAGTTCTAGACTCTCTAGCCAGGGGTAACAAACTCTCAGCATCTACTCTTTCAAGCCCCCTCATAATCTTATATGTTTCAATGAGATCACCTCTCATTCTTCTAAACTCCAGAGAGTATAGGCCCATTCTACTCAATTGTTCTCATAGGACAACTCTCTCATCCCAAGAATTAATCTAGTGAACCTTCTCTCTCAAAAGACGAATGAGGCAAGGTTATCCATTTCCTTCCATCCTACTTGATATCTTTGTTAGTGAGGTGTTGGATGGTTTTGTCTATTCCGGATATTCTTGTGAAGGGGGGGGGGGGGGGTAAATTGGTCCTGAGATAATTTGGAGACTAGTTATTGCTCTTGGAAGTTTCTCTAGATTGACTTCTCTCCTTGTCCTCTCAACAACCTTTCTTGGTTTTCCATGTCAGAACAAATAAACCTTTTTCTCTTTTTGTAATTTTTTTAAAGAGATTATTCAGTTGCAATTTGATCATGTTTTACACAAAAAGTGGTATCTTGAGTGTGATGGATTCTCCCAAAGCTTTTTGGACCCAGGGAATCAAGACCCAAGTGCGTTCTTCAAATGAAGTGGGTTTTGATGGCAGAGGATAATTGGACCTGGCCTAAGGGCGAACTGCAGAGCTAAAATCCAGAAGAGAGTAATAGGGAAGTTAGAACAGAGTGGGGAGGGGAAAGGAGCTGCGGGCCCTTCATTTAAAAGGAGTTCAATTTGAGGCCTTTAATTATTTGTGCAAATGTGCCATTTTTAATAATTGTGCAAAAGCAAAGAGTAAATTATTATAGAATGTTGCATGAATGTGAGAATATTAGTGATATTCCCCAGAGGGCTGTAGATGCTCAGTCGTTGATTATATTCAAGGCTGAGATCGATAGATTTTTGGACCCTAAGGGAATCAAGGGATATGGGGATCGGGCGGGAAAGTGGAGTTGAGGTCAAAGATCAGCCATGATCTTATTGAATGGCAGAGCAGACTCGAGGGGCCGTATCGCCTACTCCTGCTCCTATTTCTTATGTCTTATGTTCTTGTATTGAACCAGAGCCAACTCTGAATGCAAACTGCCTCAAGACCACAAGCCTCCCTTCAATCACCTCAGATTGGGGCTGATGCATCGAACAGCGGGGAGGAGGGAATGTGAGATATCGACGGGGGAGCCCAACAAGAACTGAGTCCGCAGCCAAGGGGTGGAAGAGTGGGACGCTAAGTAGTCTGAGCCTTGGATCTGAAATAGTGTTTTTGCCTCTGAAGGTCATAGGTTCAAGCCCCATTCCAGGTCTTGATCACATAATTAAGCTGAGTACTGAGGGAGTGCTGAATTGTCGAGGATGCTGTCTTTCAGATGAGACATTAAACTGAGGCTCCAGTCAGCCTGGTGAATGTAAAAGATACAGTATCACTGTTTAAAGAGTAGGGGAATTCTCTGTGTGTCCTGGCCAATATTTATCGTGCAACCAACATCGCCAAGACAGATTAGCTGCTCATTTATCTCATTTACTGTTTGTGGGATCTTGCTATGTGCAAATTGACTGCCATATTTGGCCACAAAATAACAGTGACTACACTTCAAAAGTAATTTCTTGGCTTTGAAGTGATTTGGAATATTCTGAGGACATGAAAGGTACTCTAAATGCAAATTAAATTTATAAAGAGCAGACATTTTTTAAAAATCCATTCTCAGGATGTGAGATGCTGCCAATGCCCGCATTTATTGCCGATCCTTAGTTGCCCTAAGAAGGTGGTGGAGGGCCTTTTTCTGAGTGGCTGGCGAGGCCACTTCAGAGGACAGTTAAGAGTCAACTACATTGGTGTGGGACTGGAGTCACTTTTATTGAATTAAAATTCTCAAACTTGCCATGGTGGGATTTGACTCACGTCCTCCGGATTACTAGTTCAGTAACATAACCACTACAGTACCGTGCCACTGACTGGGATAGGGACCATGCCAGCAGGCTCCATGAGCAGGGAAGAGAAGGCAAAGGGCCGTGCCAGTGGGAGCAGGCAGGAACTGGATTACATTTTTAATTTTACAGGTAGGGAGTAGGCAGGAGACTGAAGCAAGTAAATTAAAGTAAAACTTACCTGAAGAGAAAATAACATATCGAACAGAATATCTGAAAACTTTTAAAAATGGAGTCTTTGAAAATGTTCAATAGTTGGGCGCAAAGCCATCCAGTGGCCAGATTGTGCAGTTGCAGCATGACAAGTTTACATAGGCGGTTTCCATTATAAATACAGGCGTAGGAATTTATAATAGTAAAATAATTGACACACAATTCTTAGAAAAAAGTGACAACAGGAAGTAAGCTTTTGTTGACAGGAAGTGCATGCAGACGTAAGGATTTTAATATATAGTTATATCAAATCAGTGATGTAAATAGACTGAAATGCAGGACACAATTATGTGTATGGGGAGAACTTCATGCAAATTAGTGTTTTACAGGCTTTCTGATAGCCAGTGACCTGCAGAAATAGCCAATTTTTTTTATTCGTTCATGGGATGTGGACGTCGCTGGCGAGGCCAGCATTTATTGCCCATCCCTAATTGCCCTTGAGAAGGTGGTGGAGAGCCGCCTTCTTGAACCGCTGCAGTCCATGTGGTGAAGGTTCTCCCACAGTGCTGTTAGGAAGGGAGTTCCAGGATTTTGACCCAGTGACGATGAAGGAACAGCGATATATTTCCAACTCAGGAATGGTGTGTGACTTGGAGGGGAACGTGCAGGTAGTGTTGTTCCCATGTGCCTGCTGCTCTTGTCCTTCTAGATGGTAGAGGTCACGGGTTTGGGAGGTGCTGTCGAAGAAGCCTTGGCGAGTTGCTGCAGTGCATCCTGTGGTTGGTACACACTGCAGCCACGGTGCACCGATGGTGAAGGGAGTGAATGTTTAGGGTGGTGGATGGGGTGCCAATCAAGCGGGCTGCTTTGTCCAGGATGGTATCGAGCTTCTTGAGTGTTGTTGGAGCTGCACTCATCCAGGCAAGTGGAGAGTATTCCATCACACTCCTGACTTGAGCCTTGTAGATGGTGGAAAGGCTTTGGGGAGTCAGGAATGTGTCACTCACCGCAGAATACCCAGCCTCTGACCTGCTCTTGTAGCCACAGTATTTATATGGCTGGTCCAGTTAAGTTTCTGGTCAATGGTGACCCCCAGAATGTTGATGGTGGGGGATTCGGCGATGGTAATGCCAAGGGGAGGTGGTTGGACTCTCTTGTTGAAGATGGTCATTGCCTGGCACTTATCTGGCACGAATGTTACTTGCCACTTATGAGCCCAAGCCTGGATGTTGTCCAGGTCTTGCTGAATGCGGGCTCGGACTGCTTCATTATTTGAGGGGTCGCGAATGGAACAGAACACTGTGCAATCATCAGTGAACATCCCCATTTCTGACCTTATGATGGAGGGAAGGTCATTGATGAAGCAGCTGAAGATGGTTGAGCCTAGGACGCTGACCTGAGGAACTCCTGCAGCAATGCCCTGGGGCTGAGATGATTGGCGTCCAACAACCACTACCATCTTCCTTTGTGCTAGGTATGACTCCAGGTAAAGTAAGCTAAATGAGAGGCTTCGTGCCGTGTGGTCACAGCACATGCTCTAAGCTTTATCTTGGAGTTAGATGGCAGTGTGCAGGACTGAAAGAAAAGGGGTGAAAGAGAAAAGGAAAGGAATAAACTGAGACACAGAGGAGAAGTAATACACAGACAAGAGTGGAAGGGAGAGAAAGCCAAGTGAATTATAGCCAAGTGAGAGCAAATAGTGAGTTAGAAATGGTTAGCTGTAAGCTTGAATGTTTCTCATGAAGAGAAATATGGGAGAAAATTAGAAAATACTGGAAACACGCAGCAAGTCAGGCAGCATCTGTGGAAAGAACAAACCAGTTAATGCTTCAGGAGTGGACGCTTCACAAGCAAGTACAGAAACAAAAAAAAGGTTTAGCAATGATAAAACTGTGCCCAGAGATATATGGACAGTTTTATCATCTCTATGCCTGTGTCATTCAGACAGAGGAAGGAATGCTTCTGAGGCTTCAAAGAAGAGTCAGAGAGACAGTGGCAGATTTAGAAATGCATACCATACCCCTGTGAAGGGCTTCTGAGGCAAGGTTGTTTCTAAGCAACACCCACTTCATCGACTGTTAGTCAGCTCCACTCATGACCTCTCACCTCCTATCAGCATGACATCATCAGCTCAGAGCTGATTGGGCAGCAGTGAGATTCAGCTGTAATTGAGCTCAGGAAAGACAGCTGCGATGCATGTTGGGAGTTGCACGCCCGAACCATTGTGCACTTTCATTCTTATGATTTGTGTTCATTTGAGACCTTCCAGAATCATCTTTGAGCAATGGTATAAATGCTATCCCATTAACAGCATCTGACAAGCAAAACAGATGTTCGCAGCTGCCAAAAAGTAATCACGCTGTTGCTTGCAAAGAACAGGAGTAAATATACTCTACCCACAAATACCCTCAACCACACCCAAGTGTCACATCTGAGCATTGCCTAGTTAACATTTGTACAAAGAATAGCTCAATTCACTGGAAAATAGCTCATTTAAAATGAGGGACTGCTCTCAAGCCTGAGAAAGTGTAATTAATTAGGTTTTGTTTACATTAGCAGAATTTCATCAAGTAGAAAAAAATCCAGTAAAATGTGATGGAGTCGGCAGTGTGACATTTACAATAAGAGGCAACCAGCTGGTCCCCGAGTTTTTAATAGATTTAGTTTAATTCTGAATGGGATGTACTCTGTTTCTTTAAATAAGCAAATAGTACGAGGGATTTTGCACACAAGCCAGGTTTGGACCCATGCAGTGAGCCATTTTCCAACAGCCTCCTGAAGCTGTTGGATAGTCTTCACTGGCTGCAGTCACCGTCTGCCTGGAGTGCATCACTTGCGACTTGGGCCTCTGAGCAGAATGGCATGTTATTGCCAACAATAAGATTTTATGAGAAAAACAGATGGGACAGATTGTAAGTGTAATTGGTGCATAGAATTATATTTGAGAGAGATGCTGCTTTTTTCATAAATTCAATGAGTCAGTGGAATTCGCCAGATCTGGGTTTGCTTGGTGAATACAGCAAACTGATGTAGTACACTGTAATTAGATTGGTTAATTGTCCACCGCTTCATCTCTGTGACTCCCTACATGGTAATTCTTACCCAAGCCATCCATGGAAGGTAGCAATTTAAGGTGAGGGACCTCCCCAGACAATACAGTGATGGGGTGGGGGCAGTAATTGGAGGACAAGACAACACATTTTACTCTAATTCACCTCCTTGTGGTTGACAGAGAGACAGAATGAAGCTTCATAAGCTAAGACAGATATGAAAATTAAGAGCAAGCCGAGAATTCGAACAGTACCACAACACACAGAGGGACTGATTCTCTTCTGCTTTGCATCAGAGGCACACTTATTTCCCGGGTACAAAGCAGAGGAAAAAGGGCAGGAACTGGTGATTGCAGGGTCCATCCCCTTTGTGCTTCGCATGTACTTCCAGGGGTTTAAAGGGCTTGAATCTGCAGCAGGCTCAAGCATGTAAATGGTTAATGAGGAGAGACCAATGTCACCACACCTCCTGCCTCATTTTCTTGGGCCTTCACCTGGCACATGCCCAACTCTAGCGGCGCTCACAGCAAGTGGGCCTTTGTACTCGCATTCAGACCAAAGGACTCGAGAAGGGACAAACAGCAAATGCCTGGAGGCACCAATAACGTAAGCCTTGGGGCTGGAGGCCCGCTGGCTGCTGTTTCTGGAAGACCCCAAAGCTGGCAGCTGGCAGTGGTACACTTTTCTCCCCCGCTTTTGGGGCGCAAGCCATTTCCGAGGGCTGTTGCTGTGCAAGGGCCATTTAAATGACCTGAAACCGCGAATACAGGCAGGTTTGGATGCTGTTGGATGCACTCAATGTGATTTGGATGGGGGGAGGGAAGGGTGAAGCAAAATCGGTCCCATAGAGTGTAGAACAAGGAATTAATTTGAGTGGAGGCCTGGTGATCAAAATGCTCATGGCTCTGGATCTGGCATTCCAAAATAAATACTAGTGACTTTGCATCACGCAATTTCAAGCAATACTAATATTTTACAAGCGTCAGGAGATTGTTTCCTTTTTAATTAGTTGTTGGTTCATTCTGAACTACAAATTGCACGAAAGGCAAGTGCTCCTCACAATGGAAAGAAATACTTTTTCCCACCCACGCTGAGCCACTTGCTTCCTCTTACAGTATCTATTGCCCTGCCTTCCTTACTCTCTTCCCTCCCACACACCCCACCCAGTTTATACGAGGCACCCTTCTTCCTCTGATTCGCCTCCCCCGGCTCCTTGCTGCAGGCACCAAATGATCGCAAGTTTAGGAATTCGAGTGAATTTGGATCCATGAGCAAAACGGCAGTAGCAGAGAGGAGTCCAGAGTGGTGGCGAGTGGCTAATCGAGAAGTGGGGGGATGGCAATCTCTGTGGGTGCAAAATGCAGGCGTGTGGTCCAGACTTGATGACTTTTTGGGCTGGATGCAGATGTAATGATCTGGCCTGGTCTGGAATGGAATGAGTTACTAAGAAAAGTTATAGAAAAGAAAGACTTGCATTTATATAGCGCCTTCCACGGCCTCAGGACGTCGCAAAGCGCTTCACAGCCAATGAAGTACTTTTGAAGGGTGGTCACTGTTGTAATGTAGGAAACACGGCAGCCAATTTGTGCACAGCAAGGTCCCACAAACAGCAATGAGATAATGACCAGATAATCTGGTTTAGATGTTGGTTGAGGGACAAATATTGACCAGGACACCGGGGAGAACGCCCCTGCTTTTTTTCAAATAGTGCCATGGGATCTTTTACGTCTACCTGAGAGGGTTTAACGTCTTATCCGAAAGACGGCACCTTCAACAGTGCAGCACTGCCTCAGTACTGAGCGTCAGCCTGGATTTTGTGTTCAAGTCCCTGGAGTGGGATTATGAACGCACAGCATTCTGACTCAGAGACAAGAGTGCTACCACTGAGCCATGGCTGACAAATAGATTCAATGATACAAACGGGCATTTTGCTGAAGCACGAGCGGACAGATTGATGCAGAGAGAGAGTGGGGTTGAGAGCAGCCAAAAAACAAACAAGGTTTCTTGGGCCTTATAGCCATTTCCTGTTCCTAAAATTTTCTATGTTCCTAGTTTCTAAAATCAGATTGTACCTTCCCATACTCCGTTCTCAAACTCTAGTGAACAGCATATCCCTCCATACCTTTGATCTCTGCTGAATCACTAAATTTAACAGTCAAATATGTTGAAAATTAGAATTTTATGATAATTATTAAAAAAAAGAAATGTACTGTTTTTACTTCTAATTTAAAACCAACATGTTTAAACCAGGGAATGGGATGTTGACGGGTATGTAATGGTGACCCACTGGCACTGGACAGCAGTGCTTAGTGTTCATACTTCACTCAGTGTTTACTTGTTTTTTCAGAGAATACGAGATCTGGAAGATAAAACTGATGTTCAGAAACGGCAAATCAAAGATCTAGAGGAAAAGGTGAGTTTGTCAGTCCCCCCGCCCCAATCTGCCTTTTTCTCACCTGGTGACACATGTTCTTACATAATGGGTTAATTTTGCGAATTTGTGCTCCCCACGTGGAACTTTGCCTGTGGAGAGCACGTATAAGGAATTCAGACAGGGAGCTCAGATGGATATTTTGGTCATCATCAGTGGAGAATCCTATGGGGCCTGCTGATCTCTACACCTCAGTTCCTGATACGTGCTTCCAACACCCGATATTCTGTGCTCGGACACCCTTCGGATATCCGATAATTGGAGTAACGCAGTTTAATACAGCAACAGCAAGCACGGAATTGGTTGCAAGGAGTAAAATAAAACCCTAAAAAATGCGGTGATAGTAGGTATCTCTTTCACAGTGCAGAAATATGCATATTAATTGCCTAATTTTAGCATCCTTGAATAATTTGCCCGACAACTGTTAAACGATGTTCTAATATTCCTTGGACACTTAATCGAACTGTAAAAAGGAAAGCATGCAGTGTTTGTCAGTGAGAATAACTCCATAATGTTGTGCAGTGTGTTTTTAACATTGTTCCAAACATGCTGCTTATATCATAACTCTACTTGTTCTAAACATTTTGCTCTTCTTCTGTCTTTCCATTTTCTTTTCCGTCTGCAGTTTCTGTTTTTATTTTTGTTTTTCTCCCTTGCCTTTATCCTTTGGCCTTGATGTCAATGAGACTTCCTAATGAAGGTAAGTGACTCTATATAAGTCCTTCTGTGATATTGGACTCATGAACAACTGTAAGAATGAACTGAATCTGACGCTTTTAACATTACGTTTTTATCCCCCTACATTCATTCTTTTAGATCGCCCCATCCCCATTCAGGAAAGTAGTCAGACAACGAGCTCCTGGGTCTCCTCCTGCTGCTCTTGATCCACCTTGTTAAAAGGATCATGAGAAGGACTTGGAGAGGAAGACGTGTCCTCTGCTTGCCACCTACCCCCGGCAGCACAGAGGAGATGAGAAGCCCACAACATCCAAAGCTCCAACACCCTATATTGGCAATTACAATGGTGCCTGCCATTCATTAGACTTGCCCGTAGACTTTCCGTGGAGTTTTGCGTGGCAAGTTGATGTCAGCGAGGGAACTAAACAGTGTGGCGCCCCCTACAGGGCATCTGGGACCTGTGTGAACAGGGCAAGCAATTGTGTATCTCCTTAACCAATCAGATTGAAGAATCGTTAATGTACAGTGCAGAGTCTGAACCAGGAAGTGTAAGTTAGAACAGTGAATTCAATGTCAAATCAGCTACAGAAAGTGAAATAGAGAGGGAAAGAAAGATTGGATTTAGAAATAGAGATAAAAGGGACAGAAAGAAAAAGTACAAAAAAAGTTATTTAAATTTTTAAAAGATCTCCAACAATTAAAAGCTGAAGAAATGAGACAATGCACTTGTAAAAGTTAATTTTCAGTACCAAAGAGGTTGTTAGGCTGTAATTAAGGCTTAGCACGCCATTAAAAGGGTGCTTAGAGTGGAATGGACAAACCTTTTGTGGTAAATTTAGTCCGAATCTACGTCAGTACAGGAACTTCACGCTGTTTAATACATTTCAACGGAGAGTCAGACGGCGAGATGCCGTTTTCACCCTCCTTACAGAGGAGCGGCGCATCTCGGATAGCAACTTCCGGATATTACAAACATACATACATATGAATTAAGAGCAGGAGTAGGCCATTCGGCCCCTCGAACTTGCTCTGCCATTTGATAAGATCATGGCTGATCTGATTGTGACCTCAACCCTACTTTCCCGTCTACCTACTATAACCTTTGACTCCCTTGTTAATCAGGAATCTATCTAACTTGGCCTTAAAAATATTCAATGACCCTGCCTCCACCGCTCTCTGGGGAAGGAAGTTCCACAGACTCACGACCATCTGAGAGAAAAAATTTCTCCTCCTCATCTCCGTCTTAAATGGGAGACCCCTTATTTTTAAACTGTGGCCCCTAGTTCTAGTCTCTCCCACAAGAGGAAACATCCTCTCTACATCTACACCTTCAAGTCCCCTCAGGATCTTATATGTTTCAATAAGATCACCTCTCATTCTTCTAAACTCCAGTATATACAGGCCCAACTTGTCCAACCTTTCCTCATAAAATAACCCCCTCATCCCAGGAATCAGTCGAGTGAACCTTCTCTGATCCACCTCTAAAGCAATTATGTCCTTTCTTAAATAAGGAGACCAAAGCTGCACATAGTATTCTGGATGTGGTCTCACCAATGCCCTGTACAACTGTAGCAAAATATCTTTACTTTTATATTCCATTCCCCTTGCAATAAATGACATCATTCCATTTGCCTTCCTAATCACTTGCTGTACCTGCATACTAACTTGTTGTGATTCATGTACTAGGACACCCAAATCCCCCTGTACCTCAGAGTTCTGCAAACTCTCTCCATTTAAATAATATACTGCTTTTCTATTCCCCCTGCCAAACTGGAGAAGTTCACATTTTCCCACATTATACTCCATCTGCCAAATTTTTGCCCACTCACTTAACCTATCTATATCCCTTTGAAGACTCCTAATGTCCTCTTCACAACTTACTTTCCTACCTACCTTTGTTTCATCAGCAAATTTAGCAACCATACATTCGGTCCCTTCATCCAAGTCATTGATTATAGATTGTAAATAGTTGAGGCCCCAGCACTGATCCCTGTGGCACTCCACATGTTACATCTTGCCAACCTGAAAATGACCCATTTATGCCTACTCTCTGTTTCCTGTTATCTAACCAATCCTTTATCCATGCTAATATGTTACCCCCCTACACCATGAGCTCTTATTTTGTGTAGTAGCCTTTGATGTGGCCCCTTGTCAAACGCCTTCTGGAAATCCAAGTACACCACATCCACAGGATCCCCTTTATTCATGTTGCTTGTAACAATATTTTCACGCATCTCAGCTCGCCTGAAGTTGCTGTCCAATTTGCGCATAAATAATAGTGAGTGTCATTAGCCTAATGATTATTTTGACGGTAAAACCTGGCCTTTTGCTTCCTGTGCTGCTAAGACTCTAGGAATGTTGTCCTAGTAAAGCAGACAACCAGGGTTTACGTAATTGAGATTCTATGGTTAGATCAATATTCTTGAGCTTCATTCAGTTATTTCTGGGAGTTTAGAGAAATTTTGCAGACCTTTCCCTTGCCAGACTAACAAAGGGCATGAATCTTCTTGCCCTTGCCATTAAAAAAAACGATGCTGAGATGCAGATTCTGTGTTGGAGTGTTTGAACTCCTTCAATAGGCTGACCAACTAAAAGCCTATGATAAAAATATATGATAAATAACAGAAGTTCTGGAAAAGACAACAGTTCCACCAGCACCTCTAAAGAGAATAAAGACACGTTAACATGTTGGGTGCAGAAACTTTGGCAGAATTGGAAACAAACTGAAACCTGAACATACTGGAGGGGGAGTACAAGGGAATAGCAGATTGCAAATAAGAAGGAGAAGGGACAATAATGAAGAACGAAGCAAACAACAATCACAACAGATGTTAATAGAACAACTTGAACACTCGGATTCCTAGAAGAGAAGTGGCAGTGAATCAACGGACAGGAAGAAAACAAATATGGAGTAAAATTTTCACAGGGTTTCTCCTGATCTCCCGACATAACTTTGGTAGAAGATCAGTGAAAATCCCGGAGAAACGGCATTAATGGCTGTTTACGCCATTTTTTCAGAATTTCCGTCAATCTCCCACTGAAGTTATGGCAGGAGAGCGAGAGAATTTTACCTCTGTATATTTTGTTCATGACTGGATGATTTTGGTTAATTCTGTAGCTGTTTTTATGCATCTGCGCTCATCTGGACTGTCCAGAATACCGCCAAGATGGTGAGATTTCTGGGATACGGAGGGAGTCGGGATTCGAGACGAACTGTGTGTGGATATTGGTCAAGCTCCTTTATGGTGTTATTTCCACTGTACTTGTTTACTGTAGTGTCAGGGAAAATTAAACTGCCAGTTACTTTTGCTGCCAGCTTGTGCCAAGTTGGACTGGTTTCTCAACCCACTCCCCCTCCATTCTCAACCCACCCCTCCCTCCACTCTCAACCCACCCCTCCCTCCACTCTCAACCCACCCCTCCCTCCACTCTCAACCCACCCCTCCCTCCACTCTCAACCCACCCCTCCCTCCACTCTCAACCCACCCCTCCCTCCACTCTCAACCCACCCCTCCCTCCACTCTCAACCCACCCCTCCCTCCACTCTCAACCCACCCCTCCCTCCACTCTCAACCCACCCCCCTCCACTCTCAACCCACCCCTCCCTCCACTCTCAACCCACCCCTCCCTCCACTCTCAACCCACCCCCCCTCCACTCTCAACCCACCCCTCCATCCACTCTCAACCCACCCCCCCTCCACTCTCAACCCACCCCTCCCTCCACTCTCAACCCACCCCTCCCTCCACTCTCAACCCACCCCCCTCCACTCTCAACCCACCCCTCCCTCCACTCTCAACCCACCCCCCCTCCACTCTCAACCCACCCCCTCCACTTTCAACCCAACTCCCCCTCCACTCTCAACCCAACTCCCCCTCCACTCTCAACCCAACTCCCCCTCCACTCTCAACCCAACTCCCCCACCACTCTCAACCCAACTCCCCCTCCACTCTCAACCCAACTCCCCCTCCACTCTCAACCCTCCACCCCCTCCACTCTCAACCCGCCACCCCCCTCCACTCTCAACCCAACTCCCCCTCCACTCTCAACCCGCCACCCCCTCCACTCTCAACCCGCCACCCCCCTCCACTCTCAACCCAACTCCCCCTCCACTCTCAACCCGCCACCCCCCTCCACTCTCAACCCGCCACCCCCCTCCACTCTCAACCCGCCACCCCCCTCCACTCTCAACCCGCCACCCCCTCCACTCTCAACCCAACTCCCCCTCTACTCTCAACCCAACTCCCTCTCCACTCTCAACCCGCCACCCCCTCCACTCTCAACCCAACTCCCCCTCTACTCTCAACCCAACTCCCCCTCCACTCTCAACCCGCCACCCCCTCCACTCTCAACCCGCCACCCCCTCCACTCTCAACCCGCCACCCCCTCCACTCTCAACCCGCCACCCCCTCCACTCTCAACCCGCCACCCCCTCCACTCTCAACCCGCCACCCCCTCCACTCTCAACCTGCCACCCCCTCCACTCTCAACCCGCCACCCCCTCCACTCTCAACCCGCCACCCCCTCCACTCTCAACCCGCCACCCCCTCCACTCTCAACCCGCCACCCCCTCCACTCTCAACCTGCCACCCCCTCCACTCTCAACCCACCCCTCCCTCCACTCTCAACCCACCCCTCCCTCCACTCTCAACCCACCCCTCCCTCCACTCTCAACCCACCCCTCCCTCCACTCTCAACCCACCCCTCCCTCCACTCTCAACCCACCCCCCTCCACTCTCAACCCACCCCTCCCTCCACTCTCAACCCACCCCTCCCTCCACTCTCAACCCACCCCCCCTCCACTCTCAACCCACCCCTCCCTCCACTCTCAACCCGCCACCCCCTCCACTCTCAACCTGCCACCCCCCTCCACTCTCAACCCGCCACCCCCCTCCACTCTCAACCCGCCACCCCCTCCACTCTCAACCTGCCACCCCCCTCCACTCTCAACCCGCCACCCCCCTCCACTCTCAACCCGCCACCCCCCTCCACTCTCAACCCAACTCCCCCTCCACTCTCAACCCAACTCCCCCTCCACTCTCAACCCGCCACCCCCCTCCACTCTCAACCCAACTCCCCCTCCACTCTCAACCCAACTCCCCCTCCACTCTCAACCCGCCACCCCCCTCCACTCTCAACCTGCCACCCCCCTCCACTCTCAACCCGCCACCCCCTCCACTCTCAACCCGCCACCCCCCTCCACTCTCAACCCAACTCCCCCTCCACTCTCAACCCGCCACCCCCCTCCACTCTCAACCCGCCACCCCTCTCCACTCTCAACCCGCCACCCCCTCCACTCTCAACCCGCCACCCCCCTCCACTCTCAACCCAACTCCCCCTCCACTCTCAACCCGCCACCCCCCTCCACTCTCAACCCGCCACCCCCCTCCACTCTCAACCCGCCACCCCCTCCACTCTCAACCTGCCACCCCCCTCCACTCTCAACCCGCCACCCCCTCCACTCTCAACCCGCCACCCCCCTCCACTCTCAACCCGCCACCCCCCTCCACTCTCAACCCGCCACCCCCCTCCACTCTCAACCCGCCACCCCCCTCCACTCTCAACCCGCCACCCCCCTCCACTCTCAACCCGCCACCCATAGTTTTTTTGTACCAAACAAAATATTGATGGGTTGGGAGGGGTATTTTCTACAGAGGTGCAGCCAGTATCTTGTGTGCCTTTTCTTATTCCTATTCTACTATAAAATGAACCTTGATGTCTTTTCAGAGAATCTTGTAACAAAACCCTATGGCTTTATAGACTGGACTGATGAATATTAGTTGCTTGCCTTTTGTTATACTCTTGTAATGTTGTCCTAAATGTTGGAACCACCAGCCTGGCATTTCAGGTCTGAAATCCACACCATCCTGTCATCATCGACAAGTGTTGAGGGAAATTTGAAACTCGAAGTAACTCAAATTGGTTAATACGCTAAATACATTTGACCAAATCCAGCCTGTTTAGGTTGAGAGTAGCTATGCCCTTCCACAAATAGAACCATCCAGTCACCATTTTCTCTATCTCGCATTAAGTGTCGCAGCCGTTATAGTGGGTGGCCAGAGAGCAGCCTTCTCTTCCTTGCCGTGTTGCATCAATTCACAGAACTTTTGTTCCTGCTAACAATTAATTCAGTCCCATATTTCTCTTTTATCTGTAAGTTGTTATCTCTTTCTAATTGAGAGTGGCTTTTAGAACAACTGCACATCTGCTCTCCAGCAATCTAGTTGGGAGGTAGCATGCAGTCTCTTGACATAATGTATTTTTCTAATCTCTGATAGCCTAGTGGAGATGGGTTGTGATAGGCATGGATTAGGATCATCCTTATAAGGTTAATGGATTTAACTATGAAACCTCAATTTGGGCAAGTAAGGATTCAGTGCCTTTTGGTTGTTGGAGAGGTGCAAATGGTCTTGTGGTATGTTGACAGTTCCTTGATTGAGAAAGTTTCCATTTGATCCCTGGGAGACATCTACCTAGCCAAAAATCAAAATTGGAATGGTTCTTATCCATGGCTCTTACTATAATTGAATCTTATGAAACAGTTTCACCAACACTTTGGAACACTGGTACAAACTGCTGCCAATTTGAATGGTGTAGTACAAGACTTCAACTTCAGGCTTCTGTGTAGGATTAGCACCCAAATTCCAGACCAACTATCGTCCCGATTATCCTGTGTTTATCCCTATCTGTTGCACATTCGTTCCTGACTATAACTGACTTCTCAGACCCACAGTATCCCAGCACATGACTAGATATTGTCTCCACACTGTCAGATAAACGTGCAGTTAAAAATCTAAATAGTAGAAATAAGTGTAAAACTTGTGATAGCTTAATGTTGGCTTTGTGTCTAATAAGTTCTCATTGAATTTTTCCAAATAGCATCATTACAAATCATACTTCATGAGAAGTATTTTGCATTTTACAGGGTGCTGGATGGTTAAAATGCTTCCAAGTCAGTAAAGAGTTGATGTTGAATCACCCTGTAGCTGGGACTAACGGAAGTGAAGGAAAGCAGCAAAGATTATGCCTGAAGTCGTCTGCCTTCTTTGCCAGAACCTTTACCCAAGATTTATTTTGCTCGACTCTCCCCATTGAAGAAAGTCGCAAGCTACAGTACCTGCTGCATTTAACTGCAACTGCATCGCAAATCAAGAGTATTTTGAAGCAAAATAATACCACATTAATGGCAATGATACACAAAAAGAAGTGTCTTAGACATAGAACCAAAGTGAAGAAAAGCAGCTTATCCCTGCTGTGCAGGGGAACATTAAAATATCGGACTATCACTGCATTCAGGACTAAAGGGTGGAAATATCACGAAGGGAATAACTTACGATTACAAATTTGTAATCACATTTCTCAGAGAAAAACCTTTTAGCAGTGATGAAGAACAGAACTGAAACCGTACAGGGTTAAAGGACATCACATAGAATTACAGGGATTCTATTCATTTCTTCAGCAATGGTATAACTGATGAGGGCATTTCTTGACCAAGGAAGACGTAATAAGTTATTGGAAAGAAAGGAAGACTGGGTGAAACTTGGAGACTAAAGAGCTAACTAAACCAGTGCAGTGAAGTTAGTCATTCATCAGGAGAAGCATACCTGAAGACCCAGACGTTGAGGAGCCGCGGTAACATTTATGTGAACTGTTGTGTAAGTTTACGGTGATTCAAGATCTGTCACTCTAGGTCCTTCCCTCATCGCTGCGAATATATTAACTCATTCATCATTACTTGTACCAAACCTTCAAATGAAGCTGAGCATTACAGCAAAACTAACCATCAGTGGTAAAATCATACAGTACACTTTTCATTACATTACAGTGGACCCAAAGTTAAGTTGCCACGGTCTTCATGATATTCTTCCAATTGAGTAACTTCCTTTCCCACATTTCTGAAGGATATATGTTTGCATTATCAGTGCAGACAACTTTCAGTATCACTATCATGGTTAGTGGAGAGGCATACACATCACCTACATGTACAGTTGTCTCTGTTGAAGTGTAAACTGTTGTTTAGAATTGCAGATGAGGAGCTTACAGTTGGGTGAAAAGTAGGGTAATTCTACTTTGAGCTTCCAGCACTCTCAATTCATATGAATCTTGCTGATTTTTTTCCCTCTCATAATAATCTATGGGCCCATTCATTAAGGTCACTTAATTTGCCACAGCATCATTTGTACATTTTTTTTAAGTATGAATTATGGAGAGATTATCTAGTTAAGAAAGCAGAGTTCCTGTGTCGAGCCCACCCATATATATATTATCATAAGGGTGGCATTTACACATGAATTGAGCAGTTTGAAGAGGTATTATTTACAAATGTCAGGAAGAGAAGATGTCATGGTAACCAAGTATGTGGGGTCAGGATATTAAGAACAGATGAATGACTAGAAGACTATAGAGAAATGCTCAAAGTGATACTAAATTGAAATAAGAATGAGTAGTGCAATGAAAGGAATGACTTTGTCACTGATATAAATGAGAGCTTTCATTAGTGCACAAAGCACAATAGTTGTGGAAATGAGAGCCATGCTTTATATAGCAGTCCTGGATCCTATTAAAATAGGAGGTCTCCTCTCCCATTCCCAGATCTGTTTTGTTGCATTGTGCTTCTCCTTTTCATTTTGAGATTTGTTTCTCTTCCTTGAGTCTTGTTTTCTTGATGCCTTTTGTACTTTTAATCTTTCTCCAGCTTGCTTCGATTTGTTTTTGTGTTTTCTGCTTTCTTATCGTACCAAAGGCTGTTGACTACAACTAGTTCAGTTAATAATGGAACTGGGTCTTAAATCAAAGTATTCCTTAATTGATCGAATTGCTTGAAAATGGGATTGAAACATTTGGCTCAGACCCTGGCTATGTTTGTTTGCTTGCCCAGACTCGGAGCTGCCTGGGACTAAGCAACCAGTTGCGGCACTGATGAGTTCTACCTACTCTTATCAATATCACCATATGTGATGGTAGAGGGTTGCACTTCAGGGTGTTGGAGCTGAGGAAGAGAAAAGCTGAGGCTGTCTTGAAAATTTACATCAACAAGCAAAGATAAAGACTTTTTCTTTTGAAAGATTTCCACTTCTGTCCTCAAAACAATTTAAAGATATGTAACTCTGTGCAATTCCAATGGTCCTGACTAAACCTCCATGATAGCAATACCAGAGCACTCATAGACCAGCAGTAACACAAACAGTATGAGGTCTGTCTGCTCTCGTGTTGCTAGAGAGGCTGTTGTGAGAATGCTGTAGTGTAGAGGATGGAGATAGTTCATTTGTTAATAGTTTACTCATAAGTAGTGTCATGTCAGATAGTCCCTGCAATGTGCTGAAGTTCAGTGAAAGGAAAATCAAGCTTGAAATGTATTTCTGAACTCTAGCAAAGAGGAGGTGAGAGAACCTATTCCTTCGTCAAAGTTTGCACCAAATGGTTGCTTACAAAACCACAATATAGAAAGAAAGACCCGCATTTATTAAGCACCTTTCACAATCTCAGGACGTCCCAAAGTGCTTTACAACCAATGAAGTACTTTTGAAGTGTAGTCACTTTTGTAATGTAGGGAAACGCGGCAGACAATTTGCACACAGCAAAGTCCCACAAACATCAATGTGATAATGACCAGATAATCAGTTTTAGTGATGTTGGTTGAGGGTTAAATATTAGCCAGGACATCGGGAAAACTCCCCTGCTCTTCTTCGAAAAGTGCAGTGGGATATTTTACATCCATCTGAGAGGGCAGACTCAATTTAATGTCTCATCCGCAAGACGGCACCTCCGACAGTGCAACATTCCCTGATGATCCCAGGGCACTATTTGAAGAAGAGCAGGGGAGTTCCTCCTGGTGAGCTGGGCAACATTTATCCCTCAACCAACATCTAAAACAGATTATCACCTTACTGTTTGTGAGACCTTGTTGCTGCATTTACTACATTACACCAGTGACTGCACTTCGAAAATACTTCATTGGCTGTAAAGTGCTTTGGGTCGTCCTGAGGTCATGAAAGGCGCTATATAAATGCAAGTTCTTGCTATTACAGGTAACTCTGCGGCTATTTGTCAGCAGTTAGAACATTGCTTAAATATTTTAATTTTATTGCTTTAATGTACAATGTCAACAGAGAATGGATATCTTTGGTGAAGCAAAAGGCTGACTGCATGAGAAAAACAATTAATGAGATCGCTGTGATTTTACACAACTGCATTCCTGAGACACTGCACCCAGCTAATCTGGCTGCAGTGGCAGTAAGCTATTCGTGCTTATCTGGGTACTTGGCAGAAAGTGGGTTTATAGGGAAGAGACCCTTTGGAAAATTAATGGCAGTTTCTGCCCATTTCCTCATTGCTTCATTTTTTTTTCCTCCTAATTGTTTCAATCTTAACGCCACCTAATAATGTTGGCCTTTGTTCTTTACAATCCCTCCTCACCCCCTCCCGCTGTACTAGCATGACCTGACTGATAAGTGCCCCTGATTTGAAGCACTTTTTTCCACTAGTGGCCCACATTCCGTGCTTGGATGCTTAAGCAGGCTGCATGAGGAAGGGAGAAGTGATAGAAAACCGAAAAAGAAAGGAAGGTTTATTTTTTCTTGAACTGTACCATCTTGAAGTTACATCTCTGCCCAAAAAAAATTAGCAATTTAATCTGGGTTTCCAGAGTCTGTCACTCCCCCTCCTCCACACCGACAGATACTTCCAGTTATGAATGAGTTAATACATTCAGCAAGAGTTAGGTGAATGATGAAAACTTGAATTAAGATATTATTTTGCAAAACTTAATTAAGTAATTGAAATGATAGCTTGCAGAAACTCTACCACAGATCCCTTGAATAATACCCGAGGGGTCTGCGATCAGATGTAACAAACTGTATTAATGTGTAGAGGAATATTAATGCCATGTTATGTTTATGAACGGTTATTTTTTTAATTTATTATCAGGACACTATTTAAACAAGTATTTAGTTGGAGTTTGTATAATGAAATAAAAACACGAGTTTTTCCTATAATCTTGCATTAATATGCCTCTTCTCTTTCTTCTGAACCCTATTTTTTCTCCTGTGAGTATCGTGTGTGTGTCTTGACAATCCTCCGCAGATCTATCTGTAAGAATTGGTGCTTTAGAAACTGGGCAGTGAATTGGATATTCAATCTGAGCACTTTTTTTATTCATGATGGTTTAAAAGGTAACTAATTAAGTGGCTTGATGGGTAAAGATACAGAGGACGGGACGATCCCAGGTTGAACTCCTGGTCTGAGCTTAGTTAACTAATCTCATCCAAGGCAGGTGGTGTGGCTCTACAATTAGCCCCTGGGATAGTGAGGAGAAAGAAAAATAAACCAGGAATCCCACTGCTGATTGCTTTCCCGTAATGCCATCTGAAAGCGAAGTAGATGTCAGGTGAGAAGAGGATTAGGCTCACCTGTCAGGCCCTCCACAGTCAAACATCCTATTGACACTCATGTCTTAGGGTCACATGTAAAGAATGGCCAAGTAGACTGCCAGTGCCCATGTACCATTGAACCACAGCAAGAGTCAGTGCCTTCAGGAGAGAAGGGAAGAAAACTGTCCCTAAAAATGAGCAGGATAAACAATAATTGCATAATTTACCATAGATCACAGGAGCCAAACTCAAACAAATATGCAAAGTTATTGGTGGGTTTTGTTTAAGGGCTGTTAATATAAAATAAGGACTGGAGTGAGGATCTTACTGCAGTCATGTATAACAGATACAAGAGTATGCTTCAATGGGCACCCATTGTCGACTATGAGATGTTAACCCTGGAACGCCACGTTACTTGTGATCTGTGGGTCATTTGTGCCACTGTGCCAAATGGTTATTTACACCTCACTGCAATATTATCCTCGATTATTCAGGATTTAGCTGTGAGTCAAAACAAAACAATAGCACGAGCTGTCAATGTATCAAACTCATTGTTAAACTAAATGTTTGCTGATGTTGTGGTGCAGAATTTTGTAGAAACGTTGCTGCCAAGGTTGCAATATAACCAATTTGTGTCCATTTAATCCCTGGTTAGATTATTCAAGAGCGGGTAAGTGTGTGTCCGTTTAATCCCTGGTTAGATTATTCAAGAATGGGTAAGTGTGTGTCCGTTTAATCCCTGGTTAGATTACTCAAGAACAGGTAAGTGTGTGTCCGTTTAATCCCTGGTTAGATTATTCAAGAATGGGTAAGTGTGTGTCCGTTTAATCCCTGGTTATTGAAGAGTAGGTAAGTATAGGGGGAATTTTAACTTGGAGTGGGATTTGGGCGGGAGTGGGGGGCTGGGCGAACGTCAATACCCCTCCCCCTCAGCCCCCTCCCAACCATGGCAGCATGGGGCCTTTTAACTTTCGAGCCTCATCTGCATGCTGCTGGTCAGCTGCCCGCCCAAAATGGTCGGAAACTGGCAGCTGGCCAGTGGGTGGGAGCGGAATTTCAGGTGGTAGGAGGCCACCGGCCAACACCAAAGGGAGAATCATCGGCAAGAAGGTAAATCACGGGGAGGGGGTTTCAGGGGAGTCTCACGGGAGGAATGGGAGGGGAGCCCGGGGCAGGGGAGGCTGAAACTTTGCTTGTGGGGCCTGGAGGAGCAGACCTGCTTCTCATGGTCCCACAAGGAAACTAAAAATACTTGCCTGTTTGGGCCTTTTCTGGTCCTGGATTTTCAATCCTGTTCCCGCTGTCTTTACCTCGTGGGAAAGTCACTGTGGCCTCCCCACTCAGGTTACCAGTTAAAATTGCAGTCGGGTCCCGATGATGTGATCGGACTCCGATCTGCATATTTACAGAAGGACCCTGCCAGTTTCAGGCAGGCATCCTTGCTGCCTGCTCAGAAGAGGAGGTTAAAATTGAAGATGACGGGTTCTGGTCGGGATGTTGGCAGATAAGTCACCTGGCCGATTTTAACTGCCCGCCCGCCTGATTTCCACTGGGCAGGTAGGGTTGAAATTGCTCCTTAGGTGTCCATTTAGACCTTTGCTGGACTACTGGAAGGGTGGGTGGGAGGTAAGCAGATACCAAGATCCTTGGTGTAGGGAAATCTGCTTTCTTAGGATACGTCCTTCATGCTTTAGAAGTTCAGTTGGCAGATGATCTCTCTTGCGTTCCATAAATAAATCAATTTCAGAATTCTGAAACCAAAAATAACCTAAACTTTGGACTTTGCCAGTTTGCTCAGCTGAATCCAGCAGTGCAGTCACACCCATCAATGATGTTTTACACAGCCTGAGCTAACCCCCATGCAACATCCAATTCAGAAGACCCTGGAACGATATAGCCGAGGAAAATCTGACTACAGTCCTCGGCGCTGAAGTATCTTCTGGTTTGTTGCCAAATCAGAACTGGACAATGAGGTCAGATGAATGTTGTGGCTATGGCCCATCACTTGACCCAAGTAGTCCCAGTGTGTAATTGTATTCAACCATTTATAGGGCAACTTTCACCGCACAGAGAGAGAAACCAAAGTTTAGCTATGATGGTGCACCGTTCTTTAAGCAGCCTGGTCCCACACTATTTGGCAGCAACACTGCAGCCTCTAGAAAGTGTTCAGTCTCAGGTGAGGGGTGATAACAGAGTATAAGATATTAATGAATCGCAGCAGTCTTACATATGATAAAGAAAGAAAGATTTGCATTTATATAGCGTCTGTCACAAACTCAAGACGTCCCAAAGCACTTTACAGCTAATGAAGCACTTTTTGACGTATAGTCACTTTTGTTATATTGGGAAACAAAGTAGCCAATTTATGCACAGCAAGGTCCCACAAACAACAATGAAATAAATGACCAGATAATTTTTTTTTAGCAGATGTTGTTTATGGGATAAATATTGGCCAGGACACCGGGAAGACTCCCCTGCTCCTCCTCGAATAGTGCCATGGGATCTTTTGCGTCCACGTGAGAGGGCAGACGAGGCCTCGGTTTAACGTCTCATCAGAAGGACAGCACCCCTGACAGTGCAGCACTCCCTCAGTACTGCACTGGAGTGTCAACCTAGATCATGTGCTCAAGTCTCTGGAAAAATAGTGAGTATGTCGGTAACATACTAGCAATAATCTCATTTGCTACTGTTCCTACTGTCATGTGTTTTTTTTATAGGGACTACTATTGTCTAAACACCAGTTATTGGAGGAGCATTAAACTAAATTCAGGACCTCAAATGAACTGGATTGCAGAGTCTGAGTGGACTGGAACAGACCTTGTTGCTGGTGTTTTAAATCTGGATTTATTGGTTTCACTTGTGAACAGTAAAAGGGTGATGAGCACCTAGGAATATCCTATCATAGCTTCCTGCTATAGTGGTGAGATGCTTCCTATCTCAGCTGGAGCCATGACAGCAAAAGTAGGCTCCGTTATAAAATTCCTACGATTTCTTTTTGATGTCTACCTACTAGGACGGAATAGAAAAGAATATCCAAGCCTCGGGATAAGGCCTGATGGTTTACAATGACCAACTAAGTTAAGTTTTATTATATTCTGGGATTTTTTAAGAGCGTTTAGGGGATTGAATTAGAACTATAGAATCTTACAGCGCAGAAGAAGGCCTTTTAGCCCATTGTGCCTGTGCTGGCTCTTTGAAAGAGCTATCCATTTGGTCTCACTCCCCTGCTCATTCCCCATAGTTGCGAACATTTTTCCTTTGCAAATATACATTCAAATCCATTTTGAAAGTCACTATTGAATCTGCTTCCATCACCCTTCAGGCACTGCATTTGAGACCTTAACAACTCACTGAGTAAAAAAATGTCTCCTCATCTCCCTGGTTCTTTTGCCAATTATTTTAAATCTGTGTCCTCTGCCAGTGGAAACAGTTTCTCCTTATTTACTCTATCAAAATCCTTCATAATTTTGAACACCTCTATTAAATCTCTCCTTAACCTTCTCTGCTCCAAGGAGAACAATCCCAGCTTCTCCAGTCTCTCCACATAACTGAAGTCCCTCATCCCTGGCACCATTCTAGTAAATCTCCTCTGCACCCTCTCCAAGGCCTTGACATCCTTCCTAAAGTGTGGTGCCCAGAATTGGAGACACTACTCCAGCCATGACCTAACCAGTGATTTATAAAAGTTTAGCGTTACTCCCTTATTGTGATTCTGTGATTCCTTCCATTTCGAATTTGGGCCACTGGTTTATGGTGACTTAATAAGTAGAATTACATATTTAATGTACAAGATTACTGGATTTTCACTGGTGTTCTATGGTTCCATTTCACAATTCTGCCCATTTTTCCCTACAAACTGCAAACCATTGGGCCTTGCTTATGGATCATAGGTTCTTGCTGTTAAATTATTTTGCAATATCCCACCAATCCCAAGTTGGTGGTTGCAGTTATGCCATGTGCTAGTGTCATGAAATGATAATTAATGGTTGTGATCCCTCAATGACAACAGTATTGGGATAGTTCTGGAATACTGCCACTCAAGAGTTTAACCAGGTGGTAAAAGCTGACAACTGTCCACTTGCTTCGGCTGGCTTGTCAGTGCCATGGGGAGGGGGATTGGGCATGGCCCAGCCTCCTGACTCGAAGGTTCAGTATAGGAAAGTGGTGTGCTTTGAGGGAACTGCGTTCAGTTCATGGCACCACACCTCAGGAAAGATATATTGTCCTTGGAGGGGGTGCAGTGCAGTGTAGATTCACCAGAATGATACTGGGGCTGAAAGGGTTAAATTTTGAAGCCAGTTTGCATAGATATGGCTATGAGTATAGAAGAGTAAGGGGTGATTGAAGTGTTTAAGATAATTAAAGGAATTGACAGGGTAGATAGAGAGAAACAATTTCCTCTGGTGGGAGAGTCTGTAAAAAGGGGGCATAACCTTAAAATTAGAGCTCGGCCATTCAGGGGTGATGTCAGGAAACACTTCTTCACACAAAGGGTAGTGGAAATCTGGAACTCTCTCTCCCAAAAAGCTGTCGAGGCTGGGGGTCAATTGAAAATTTCAAAACTGAGATTGATAGATTTTTGTTAGGCAAGGGTATTAAGGGTTACGGAACCAAGGTGGGAAAATGGGAGTTAAGATGCAGATCAGCCTTGATCTAACTGAATGGCTGAAAAGGCTCAAGAGGCTGACTGGCCTACTGCAGTTCCTATGGAAGAAAAATGGGGAGAGCTGAAGCAAAGGAAGTTAATGAAAAAAACACCGGTCACTCTAAATTACAAGTTTTGTAACTGTGAACAATGGTGAAGGTAAGGAGTTTGAGAGAGAATGGACAAAGGGGAAGTGGAATCAGTGATGTTAAGCATACATATTATAAATTTAATGGCCTATGAAGAGAGGAAAAAGGATGATTGTGTAATTCCGCTGAGGCATTATATTAACAGCATTCAAAGGATAAAACAGTAGCTGATCCGATTATCGTAATGATTGTTGCTTTTACCATTTGCTGATTATAATGCTATTTAACACTGCTTAAATCTATTTTATTATCTATTTTACTGCTTAAATGCATTCAACTTTATATGAGCCATTATCTCAATTGAAAATGATGATTGTTATATAATACAAGGCAGCTTATTGATCAAATGAACAGCGTTTTGCAGTAATTTCCTTAATAGGCACATTTCTAAATGAGATGGCTAAAACATAACATTCACTATCACAGGGTGGCATCTGGAGGTCCCTTTTAAGCAGTAAAATTGTTGAAAAGAGAAGCTAATTGGCAAAAGCCCTTCTGTCTCCCAATCGATGTGATGCTCAGCCATTGCTCATGCGTGACTTGGAAATATATCGCAGTTCCTTCATTGTCGCTGGGTCAAAATCCTGGAACTCCCTTCCTAACAGCACTGTGGGAGAACCGTCACCACACGGACTGCAGCGGTTCAAGAAGGCGGCTCACCACCACCTTCTCGAGGGCAATTAGGGATGGGCAATAAATGCCGGCCTTGCCAGCGACGCCCACATCCCGTGAACGAATTTTAAAGAAAATATCACGGTACACGGTTCTTCAGCTTGGACTCTAGGCTGACACTTCGGCACAGTGTTGCTGAGGGAGTGCTGCATTGTTGGAAGTGCTGTCTTTGAGATGAGACATTAAACTATCCATTCGGGTGGACGTAAAAGATCCCGTGGCACTAATCAAAGAGGAGCAAGGAGTTATCTCTGTATCCTGGCCAACATTCCTCCCTCAATTAGCACATCCAAAAGCAGATTAACTAGGCATTCGTCTCATTGCTCTTTGTAGGGCCTTGCTCTGTTCAAATTGGCTGTCGTGTTTGTCTACATAACAGCTGTGATTGCACTTCAAACGTAATTTATTGATTGTAAAGCTTCACTGGGTCAAAACCCTGGAACTCCCTACCTAACAGCATTATGGGAGAACCTTCACCACACGGACTGCAGCGGTTCAAGAAGGCGGCTCACCACCACCTTCTCAAGGGCAATTAGGGATGGGAAATAAGTGCCAGGCTTGCCAGTGATGCCCACACCCTGAGAATGAATTAGGAAAAAAGCACTTTTGTATTATATAACAATCATTGGTTTCAGTTGAGATACTGGCTCATATAAGTACTCATCCTGAGTACATGAAAAGGTGCCATATAAAATGGAAATGCTTTCCTTCCTTTCTCTCTCTAACAATAGATTCCCCTTTAACAAGGATGGTGCTCCTTTAAGAAAAACTGGGATAATCTTTTATCCAGTCATTAAATGTGTCATACAGACCAAGGTGGCCCCAGGTTTGATCTCCAGTTTTCCCTGAATTAGCTGATCTCAAATAGGATAAGAAAGATAAGTGCTACAATTGGCTTCAATTTGCCTGGGTTGGTGAAGGGAAAATCAACCAGGGTTGTTGCTCCTGATCATGCAGTGCCTCCCTTGTGAAAAGTGTGTGTGTGTGTGAGAGAGAGAGTGAGAGACATTGGATGAGGACAGCTCAACTGTGATCCTCTCTGCACTCAGTGTCAACACTCACTATCTGGGCTGGCACATGGGTGAGGTACTGGAGGGCTGCTGGTGTACCACATTCCAGCAAGGAGTCAACACCTTCAGGAGAGGAAAATTGGGGGATAACTATATATCTGATTGCAGCATCCCCACATCAGTTTATTATCTCAAATACTTGCTGAGAAGCATCAATACTGCGCTTATTGTTTGGGGCATTGCTGGCACATGGAATAAATTATATAAATTGCATTGACTATTAGCTGATCCCAAGGGTTGCATCTGTGTTGTGTCATGTGTTGCCATTTCCTCCTCGATGCATCCCTGGAATTCTGATGCCTAAGTGGACCGTGAAAAGTACGTTAACATTTTGACTGCGGCTTTTGCTGTTGGTTTAGGAATAGAACAGGAGGGTTGGTCTTTTAGGTTGATTAACTTTCATTGTGGAGCAGACATCATTATGATTGGAGATTGGCCAGGGATGAGTCTTGGAATTGTATGTTCATGGCTCCAGTCAAAGAAAAAATGTTGGAGACAGTGGCTCCAAAGTAAATATTAGCAGGAATAATGATTTTTCCAACTTGTTTTTTGGTCGTTTTAACACTGACGGGTAAATACAGCCTGAGATATAGTTTAGAAAATGATCACTGTAAGGCAGAGATGATTAACCCTTTTGCTGACTTGTTATAATCACACACAAGCTGTCAGAACACCAGGCTTCAGTGAAGATTTCTCTTAGTGTTTCTTTTATCTGTCAATTATTAACCCAAAACTTCTGCACAGAGCACTAGCACCAGTATTCCTGTGTGGAACTGTCTCCCCGACAGGTAGTTTCAGTACACACAAGGCCATGAGCAATCTGTGACTTGCTTACCCACACACCAGTCCAGTTGCTCCTAAGCCCTTCTGTGCCCCAGGCACAAGTTCAGTATTCAATGGCTTCATGTGAATACTGGACCTGTGAAAACTGTCCGGTGACCTTATTCTGATAAACAAGTTAATATTGCAAGTACGCACCTTTAAACAGTCTGCACCCAAAGTGTTAACTTGTCTCTTCTCTCCACAGAAACTGACTGGCCTGCTCTTTGTTTCCAGCATTTTCTGGGTTTGTTTCTGATTTTCCAGCATCTGCAGTATTTTGGCTTTTTAACCTCATTCTGATAACCCGAGTGAAGCTAAATGTACACTGCCATCTTTGATCCTCCCAGCTTTTCACTGTAAGAAGAATTTTTGGCTTACAAGCCAGAAATTCCTGAATGCATCTGCTTTCAATGCTAACAAATTCCGTGCCCCAGAGTACACGAGTTGTAATGCATTGAAGGGAAAGTACATGAGGGAGAAAGGAATATTAGGATATGTTAGGGTGAGATAAAGTAAGTTGGGGAGGAGGCTCGTGTGGAGAATAAACACCAGTATAGACCCGTTGGGCTGAATGGCCTGTTTCTATGCTGTTAATTCCATGTAGTTAACTTGCTCACGGAACAACGTCAACCATTAAAGCAAGTTTCTCTTTTAACAGGAGTGACTTGGCCACTACATCTTTTCCCTTATACCATCTGGAATAACATGACATTTTGTTAAATCTGTGTTGCAACATGCTCACTGTTACATTGCTCTGTGGATTAAGCTTCATACCTATTATGCTAGTTGATGTCTCAAGCTGTTTCTGATTACTCTGCTTCTCGATCGCCAAAACAGCACCATCCAATACCCAGTGTCTGCCACATGGTGGCAGCAAGTCTGCATGCCAATTAGAAAAAAAACAATCTTTCAACTTTGTCAGCTCCTGGTTTCAAGTTAATTGAGGCCAGGTTAATCTGATTCATGTAATAACAGTAGTTATTCTGTTCTCTGTTTAACAGAGGCTGCCTGTTGTAAATTGTTCACATATTTGCACTGTGGAGTTTCCTGTGGTATCAAAATGGGAAGAAAGCTGGAGTGGGGGAAGGCCATTAAAAATCTAAAGAGGAAAAGAAATTCTTCAAAGAGTAGCTTATTTTAATTGCTGCAACTGCCTTAAGGATGTTTTATAACCAAGGATTAAAAATTGTTCTGAAATGAACTGTTTATAAAAATGCATGCAAATCCCTTGCACCTCCGATTACTGTTGGTTATTAGCTTACAATAATGTGGTTTGAGCGCACATAAGAATGTTCTAAAATACAAACAAATGTTGGAAATGCACCTTAGGTCAATCAATATGACTGAGAGTGAGCAAGCAAGTTAGGCTTCCAATGGTATCACACTCAAAGTGTTAATACTAACAGTTTCCTTCCTGCACATTTTGGGTGTGATTGTCTTTCTCATCCAGTTGCCACTGTGTATTTCCAACATTTTCTGTTTTAATTTCCTTTTTCCTGCATTCACAGTTTAAAAAAGATATCTCTTTCTGTGAACGTGGTGCTGTGTGCTGAGCCAGCTTTCCAGTGCACATGTTAAATGAAATGCACAGCCCCCTATCCTGGACTCACCATCCTCATAGTTGCTATTCCCCAGAAGTTTTCTTCATTACTAGACTCTGAGAATTCTATCCCTTGCTCATGAACACGTGCAAACCTCGGGCAATGATATTTTAAGCAGGTACGATTTGAGTTCTCTTTGTTGGCCCATTTAAACATTATTGTTGGGCTTGACCTGAACTCACTGCTCAGTGTTTTTCCTGATGAATGTTAAACAGGAAGTAGTGTATCAAATCTTAATGCATTGTGTAATGGGAAATTCAGTTTATTGGCCAGGTATGGTCAATTTAATCATTTCCTATCCTGTCCCAGATACTGAAAACACTTAAAAACAAGGTCTCTATTATGTGTAAATATGTACCTTTTTGAGGTCATGTATACATCTAAACCTTGGGACAGAATGCAGGAACACTATTCGTTTACCTCTGGGACCAGGGTTCAAATGCAGGTCCTAGCCGAGGAGAACGAAGGCCTGGAGTTGTAATGGACACTGATCTAAGCACAGCTCCCAGAGGACGTGAGTGCACAACACAAAACAGCTCTGAGCTTAACACCACTTTAGCAATCTCTCAGTTAGAAGCCTGCTATTTAAAGAGGGAGAGATAAACATGAAAAAACCTCACCGCTGCAGAAGATACAGTTCCCTTGAATCCGTGGTTGATGTACATTCTTAGGGAAGTGTAAAATAGACCTTAGATTGAACCTGAGCTAGTCATGAAGCATTTTTACACTAATACTGGGGTCAGGAGCTTGGGACCCTCTCTGTCATTTTTACACTGATACTGGTGTCAAGAGCATGAGACCCCCTCCCTTACTTTTACACTGATACTGGTGTCAAGAGCATGAGACCACCTCCCTCACTTTTACACTGATACTGTTGTCAAGAGCATGCGACCCCCTCCCTCACTTTTACACTGATACTGGTGTCAAGAGCATGAGACCCCCCCTCCCTCACTTTTACACTGATACTGGTGTCAAGAGCATGAGACGCCCCTCCCTCACTTTTACACTGATACTGGTGTCAAGAGCATGAGACGCCCCTCCCTCACTTTTACACTGACACTGGTGTCAAGAGCATGAGACCCCCTCCCTCACTTTTACACTGATACTGGTGTCAAGAGCATGAGACCCCCCCCCCTCACTTTTACACTGATACTGGTGTCAAGAGCATGAGACCCCCCCTCCCTCACTTTTACACTGATACTGGTGTCAAGAGCATGAGACGCCCCTCCCTCACTTTTACACTGATACTGGTGTCAAGAGCATGAGACCCCCTCCCTCACTTTTACACTGACACTGGTGTCAAGAGCATGAGACCCCCTCCCTCACTTTTACACTGATACTGGTGTCAAGAGCATGAGACCCCCTCCCTCACTTTTACACTGATACTGGTGTCAAGAGCATGAGACCCCCTCCCTCACTTTTACACTGACACTGGTGTCAAGAGCATGAGACGCCCCTCCCTCACTTTTACACTGACACTGGTGTCAAGAGCATGAGACCCCCTACCTCACTTTTACACTGACACTGGTGTCAAAAGCATGAGACGCCCCTCCCTCACTTTTACACTGACACTGGTGGCAAGAGCATGAGACCCCCCCTCCCTCACTTTTACACTGACACTGGTGTCAAGAGCATGAGACCCCCTCCCTCACTTTTACACTGATACTGGTGTCAAGAGCATGAGATGCCCCTCCCTCACTTTTACACTGACACTGGTGTCAAGAGCATGAGACCCCCTCCCTCACTTTCACACTGACACTGGTGGCATTAGACATCTGAAGGCCCAGCCGGCAATGGTGGGGCGCAGGAAATGGGGGGTGCACAACAGGCCAGAATTGGAGGAACGCAGAGATCTTGGAAGGTTGTAGGGCCGGTGGAGGTTACCGAGATAGAGAGGGGTGAGGCCATGGGGCGATTTGAACATGAGGATGAGAATTTTAAATTTGAAGCATTGCTGGACCGGGAGCCAGGGGTGATGGGTGAACGGGACTTGGTGTGAGCTAAGATACAGACAGCAGAGTTTTCTATTAAATTCTTGTGCAGTGACAAAGATCAAACGTTTAGTAATGAATAAGTTAAAATTCTTAGAGAATTGGCTCCTTTTTTTGACCAGGGGTTCAATGTACATATTTCCCTGCTTTTTGTTGGAACTGACAATCCATTAAATAAACCTGGTGAACTCTGTGCCTCCCAGATGTTAGGGGCTATTCCATGGATCCCAACAACAGAGGTCAGGGACATGAAAAACACATACCTCTCTCTGTTGACCCTCCAACGGAGACCTGCAACGTCCACGTTCACCAAAAAGGGGTGAGCGAGTCTCGAGGTCACAGATCTTGTTTGAGGGTTGTTCTCTTAGTGCCAGTGTACCAATATAGAAGTAACCCCAGGTGACCTAGAGGTGCCTTATGCAGTCGCTGAGGGCAATATATAAAAGGAGTTCCATTTCCACAAAGCTGTCATTCATCATTCTGCACAGTGTTTCCAATAACAGTTATAAACAGAGAGTAGCGGTGAATGGCTTTTCTTAGGACTGGAGGGAGGTGTACAGTGGTGTTCCCCAGGGATCGGGGTGCTGGGATCACTACATTTCTTGATATATATTAACGACTTGGACTTGGGTGTACAGGGCACAATTTCAAAATTTGCAGATGACACAAAACTTGGAAGGGTAGTAAACAGTGAGGAGGATAGTGATAGACTTCAAGAGAATGTAAACAGGCTGGTGGAATGGACGGAAACGTGGCAGATAAAATTTAACGCAGAAAAATGCAAGGTGAAACATTTCAGTAGGAAGAACGAAGGGAGGCAATATAAATTAAAGGGCACAATTCCAAAAAGGGTACAGGAACAGTGACATCTGGGGGTATATGTACACAAATCGATGAAGGTGCCAGGATAGGTTGAGAAAGCGGTTAGAAAAGCATACGGGATCCCGGGCTTTATAAATAGAGGCATAGAGTACAGAAGCAAGGAAGTCATGATGAACCTTTATAAAACACTGGTTTGGCCACAGTTGGAGTATTGTGTCCAGTTCTGGGCACCATACTTTAGGAAAGATCTGAAAGCATTAGAGAGGGTACAAAAGAGATTTACTAGAATGATTCCAGAGATGAGGGACTTTAATTACATGGATAGACTGGAGAATCTAAGGTTGTTCTCCTTGGAACAGAGACGGTTGCGAGGAGATTTGATAGAGGTATTCAAAATCATGAAGGGTCTAGACAGAGTAGATAGAGAGAAACTGTTCCCATTGGCAGAAGGGTCAAGAACCAGAGGACATCGATTTAAGGTGATTGGCAAAAGAACCAAAGGTGACATGAGGAAAAACTTTTTTACACAGCGAGTGGTTAGGATCTGGAATGCACTGACCGACGAGGGGGTGATGGAGGCAGATTCAATCATGGCCTTCAAAAGGGAACTGGATAAGTACTTGAAAGGAAAAAAAATTGCAGGGCTACGGGGATAGGGCGGGGGAGTGGGGCTAGCTGGATTGCTCTTGCATAGAGCCGGCACGGATTCGATGGGCTGAATGGCCTCCTTCTGTGCTGTAACCTTTCTATGATAATCAATCGAATAATTGTTTTCTGTGGGATTACATCTACCCGAAGGATTTATTTGGTACAGTCCATCTCACTGACTATCTCTGACTTAACTTATCTCATAGTGATGTGGATTTGCAAAATATTAAAACATGGGGATTTGAGGGTGAAATCACGGCCTTCCCAAGGAAACATGAGCCTTTAAAATGTTGACTTGGCCCACCTGGTAGTGATGCAGTGGTTAATTAACTGCTGGGTACTGGCCAGCTGCACATCTGTATTTATCAAGTGACTCAGGAAATGTAATGCAGATGTTTCTGTGGGCTGAGCAAAGAAGGAATGAAGTCATTTCCAAAAAAAGACATAGGGAAGCATGTACATTGAACCAGTGGTCAAAAAAAGGGGGCAATTTGCCAAGAATTTTAACTTATTAAATATTAAACGTGTTTGATCTTTGTCACTGTACTAGAATTTAATAGAAGCCCTAAATGTGGACACTGGAACACTAAAACCAAGGAAACGGAAAACAAACATTATAGGAAATCCCACTGGTAATGTCTGTTCCCGTTGTTCTTTCACTGATATAAATGAAACAACAGTCTCACCAGTTCCATTTTTATTTAATTTTGGAAATCTTTATCAACCACTATTCTCCTCTCCCCTATCTCTCCCTACTGGAGTACGGCTCTATCAGTGCCCTTCAATCCCTTGCTCCAAGTGGACATGTGAGCCTTGGCAGTGAGTGTTGGCAGGCTATTCAACCTCAGAGGGCATCACAGTTGAGCAATATTCATCCAGCCTGTCCCACACGACCGCGATGTCTTGTGCACATAATATATATCGACTCCACACCCCAACCGGGAGATCACATGGCTTTCGGGTGGGTGAGGAGTCTTTATATTGTGGCGTACTAGGCATTACAGTTGTATGGACCGGCTGGATAGACCAGGGTGTCTTTTACTGCCCGTCATTGTCCATACATTTCTTCCCCAACTTCCATGAGGTTCCAACAGGAGTGACTGGATAGCAGTCAGGACCGGGAACCTTGAATGATTTTACTCCTCCCTGACTTTGGGGCACTGAGGCCAATTGCAAGACTCCTATGGCCTCCCTAACCAGCATTGGCTAAATGAGTACAGACTGGGAATGAACCAGGAATCTTTTTGGTCTTCCTGCTTTTATTCCCCCCTCCCCCAACCCCTGCTCCTCTAGCCCAGGGATGCTGATGCCAAATTGTCACATTCCTATCATCACTCTGGCTGAGATTAACTCATTCAGACTGGGAATCCAATCTTTCTGTGCTATATGGCTCAGTTCCACACTAGACAGTGCATTAAGCAACTGAAGAATGTATATATGTAATCCCCCATGGCACTGCACACAGTGAGTGGGAGGATACACTGTTTTATAACAATAGTGGTGTAAGCAACACTGCAATGGGGAAAGTGTTACTGGAAGTGTGACTGTTGTCAGGAATTGCGTGCTACAACTAAGACTTTTAATATATTTTCTTTCCTTCCCTTGTGTGTCCGTCCAAACCAACACAGCCGAGATTGGCAAAATGACAAGAATCAAACCCGTATCCCAGCTCTCTGACACGACATGTTGAAAGGGTTATCGTCAAAAGCATTTGTCAGTCAAAAAATTGAAGAAGAAAGTCAATAATTACAAAAACCAGACCGCGCCCCCTGCCACATAATGAAAAACAGGCTGCGTTGTACCACAAACACTGGCACGTCACTGCTATATCCTGCTCCAAGGCGGATTTGAGTTGTCAGTCAAAACTAAAGAGGTATCTAACCATGTGTGATTACATAGTAAAGCTGCATGGAGTTCAAATGGATTCAAACCAGTTCCTGGCATTGGCTAGCCACCTCCTTGCATCTGTGAGCCAGATCCTGCAATCGATGTTACTAAACCTGCTTTCCACAGTCTGGCGGTGGATTTGTACCCAGTTAAACCTCAACTTGCTGCCAGTATATGGAGACCGGATTTAACGACCTCAACCATAAAGGCTGTCAACCATCCTGGATGCTTTGGGATTCTGAATCTGGCTTCATAAAACTAATTCAACATCAGGAATAACTTTATTGCAGGGAACTCCATTTGTCTCAATGTGAAGCAACTTTCAATGCACATCAGTGTGAATTAAAGTAATGGTTTGACTCCCAAGTTTTACTGAGCCTAGGAAGCCTATAGCTACCTGGATTGTAGATAGTCTTGTACAGCTTGGGTCTACATCCATTGGAAACCCTGATAATTAGTTATCCTGGGGAGTGGAACACTGCAAGTGCTCAGATGCTCCTTTGTTACTGAACCTGATTTGACCTGAAATGAGGACCAGTGGAAAGTCTGACTTGGGTCTGCTGACTGAGCATCACACTCTACACTTAGCAGTTTCAATCATCAAATGGCAGCATCATATTAACCTTAAATAACTGATATAAATGCTTAAAAACATATTTATATGAAAAAGAAGATTTCAACCTTCCCTGTGCTTACTCTGTAATTACCTTGTGATATGCTAGTAAATATTTCAGATCTGGTTTCTCACTATGCCTTGTTCCAGTTTCTCGGGCTTAAAAGGGCCCAACGCACACCAATTTAGCAGTGGCCTACGTCCAATCTGCGCGAGCGTTGGCCCCACTGCTAAATTTGTAGGGCTCATTTTTTTTTAAACGTCCCCGGCGGACATGTAAAAACAGGCGTTAGGCCCCTTAAATATGCTAATGAGGGGCCTAAAGTCTGTTGAAGGACCCCTCTACAAAATTAGTTATCGATGAGCGAATGGGGAAGTTCAGGGTTCTTCAGCGGCCTCCAACTAATGTTAAGTTTTAGTTCAGGTTATTTTTAAAAACAAACCTCTCTGTGGAGCTAGGAATGCTCCTCCCAACTCTGCAGTCCCACCCACCTCACTCTCTTTCCCCCCCCACCACACCCCCTCCACTTACCTGAGGGCCACAGCCAATGAGGCAGGTGGCCCGAAATGGACTTTTCTGGTGGGGCGAGCTGTCTGTGGAGTTGCGACCAGCAGGTGAGGCCTGAGAACTGATTTTTATCCATCCTTGGGCCTCGTGGTATGGGTATGCGGGCGCCATTGTCCCCTGGGCCTTCCACTGAGTGGCCAAAGCGCCTGCCTGAATCATTGATCCATGCAAATCGATTCCCTATGATGTGCATAGGACCCCAATCACGGAGCGTGAGCAGTGGACCCTCCGCTCAGTAAAACTTGATGTGGAGATGCCGGTGATGGACTGGGGTGTACAAATGTAAGGAATCTTACAACACCAGGTTATAGTCCAACAGTTTTATTTGAAAATCACAAGCTGTCGGAGGCTTTCTCCTTCGTCAGGTGAGTGTCGGGTTCCTTAAAAATTACCGCATATATAGTCACAGAACAATGCCTGGTGATTACAGATAATCTTTCCAACTGCCCGTTATCAAGGCCATCAAATGAATTGAATAGTGTTCAGACAGAGAAACATTAGATACCAGACTACTGAATACACAAACGGCCAGAACCAAAGACAGATAGGGAGAGAGAGAAACATCCGAAAGGAAGAGAGAGAGAATGACCAGTTGTATTAAAAACAGATAAAATTTTTTTCCGCTGGTGGGGTTATGTGTAGCGTGACATGAACCCAAGATCCCGGTTGAGGCCGTCCTCATGGGTGCGGAACTTGGCTATCAATTTCTGCTCGACAATTTTGCGTTGTCTTGTGTCTCGAAGGCCGCCTTGGAGAACGCTTACCCGAACATCGGTGGCTGAATGTCCTTGACTGCTGAAGTGTTCCCCGACTGGGAGGGAACCCTCCTGTCTGGCGATTGTTGCGCGGTGTCCGTTCATCCGTTGTCGCAGTGTCTGCATGGTCTCGCCAATGTACCATGCTCCGGGGCATCCTTTCCTGCAACGTATGAGGTAGACAATGTTGGCCGAGTCACAGGAGTATGAACCATGTACCTGGTGGGTGGTGTCCTCTCGTGTGATGGTGGTATCTGTGTCGATGATCTGGCATGTCTTGCAGAGGTTGCCGTGGCAGGGTTGTGTGGTGTCGTAGACGCTGTTCTCCTGAAAGCTGGGTAATTTGCTGCGAACGATGGTCTGTTTGAGGTTGAGTGGCTGTTTGAAGGCGAGTAGTGGAGGCGTGGGGATGGCCTTAGCAAGGTGTTCGTCGTCATCGATGACATGTTGAAGGCTGCGGAGAACATGGCGCAGTTTCTCCGCTCCGGGGAAATACTGGACGACGAAGGGTACTCTGTTGGTTGCGTCCCGTGTTTGTCTTCTGAGGAGATCGATGCAATTTTTCGCTGTGGCCCGTCGGAACAGTCGATCGACGAGTCGAGCGTCATATCCCGTTCTTACGAGGGCGTCTTTCAGCGTCTGTAGGTGTCCATCGTGTTCCTCCTCGTCTGAGCAGATCCTGTGTGTTCGCAGGGCCTGTCCATAGGGGATGGCCTCTTTGATGTGGTTAGGGTGGAAGCTGGAAAAGTGGAGCATCGTGATGTTGTCCGTGGGCTTGCGGTAGAGTGAGGTGCTGAGGTGCCCGTCTTTGATGGAGATTTGTGTGTCCAAGAAAGAAACCGATTCTGAGGAGTAGTCCATGGTGAGTTTGATGGTGGGATGGAACTTGTTGATGTTATTGTGTAGTCTCTTCAGTGATTCTTCGCCGTGGGTCCATAGGAAGAAAATGTCGTCGATGTATCTGGTGTATAGCGTTGGTTGGAGGTCCTGTGCAGTGAAGAAGTCGTGCTCGAACTTGTGCATGAAAATGTTGGCGTATTGGGGTGCGAATTTGGTCCCCATGGCTGTTCCGTGTGTTTGGGTAAAGAACTGGTTGTCGAAGGTGAAGACATTGTGATCCAGGATGAAGCGGATGAGTTGTAGGATGGCGTCTGGAGATTGGCTGTTGTTGGTGTTGAGTACTGAGGCTGTTGCAGCGATGCCGTCATCATGGGGGATACTGATGTAGAGTGCCGAGACGTCCATCGTGGTGAGAAGTATTCCTGGTTCAACTGGTCCGTGGGTACTGAGTTTTTGTAGGAAGTCTGTAGTGTCGCGACAGAAGCTGGGGGTTCCCTGTACGATGGGTTCCGTTGCCTGATACGATAGGACGTCCGGGTGTGTTGGCTTTGTGTATCTTTGGGAGGCCCCGGAGCACAGTACATTGGCGAGACCATGCAGACACTGCGACAACGGATGAACGGACACCGCGCAACAATCGCCAAACAGGAGGGGTCCCTCCCTGTCGGGGTACACTTCAGCCGTCAAGGACACTTAGCCACCGATCTTCGGGTAAGCGTTCTCCAAGGCGGCCTTCGAGACACACGACAACGCAAAATTGTCGAGCAGAAATTGATAGCCAAGTTCCGTACCCATGAGGACGGCCTCAACCGGGATCTTGGGTTCATGTCGCGCTACACGTAACCCCTCCAGCGGAAAAAAAAGTTATCTGTTTTTAATACAACTGGTCATTCTCTCTCTCTCTTCCTTTCGGATGTTTCTCTCTCTTTCTCCCTCCCTGTCTTTGATTCTGGCCGTTTGTATATTCAGTAGTCTGGTATCTAATGTTTCTCTGTCTGAACACTATTCAATTCATTTGATGGCCTTGATAACGGGCAGTTGGAAAGATTATATGTAATCATCAGGCATTGTTCTGTGACTATATATGCAGTAATTTTCAAGGAACCTGACACTCACCTGACGAAGGAGAAAGCCTCCGACAGCTTGTGATTTCCAGTAAAACTTGTCCATACAGCAGAAAAGGCCCAAAACGGTAAGTATTAAAGTTATTTTTGTGGGGCCAGGAAGAGCAGGTGTGCTTTTCCGGACTCTACAAGAATAATGTGGGCCGCAGTTACCCCTGGGCTCCGCAGTCGCACCTCCCCACCTGACCTACCCTCCTGGCGGACGGGTCAGCCGATATTGGGCTGGCCCACAGCCAGGGGGCTGCAGCAGGGGTGCCTATTTGGCACTTGCAGCTCGTGCCCCCTGCGGGCCGGAGGGTCCAGTTGGCCGGCAGGCTGCCCAGTTGTTAAAATCTAGCCCGTGTTATTTGGATGTAGAGGTGAATGGTGTGTGTGTAAGATTAATTTGCACTGGGCACAGGAACAAAAAAGGGCAGTTGTGTGATTCTGAGGGTGCAGCTATTCTGCCCTTTAATGTCGATGCAAAGTAGCTTTAGGGGCGCGGTGGGGGGGGGGGGGAAGTGACAGGGACCACTTGGGTGTCAGTGCACTGTAGCCAAGCCTGTGAGAGGTAATCCTAAACCTACACAAATCATTAGTTAGGCTGCAGTTAGAATATTGGACCCAATTTTAACTCAACCCCCCCTCCCCCCCGGCCTGGTGCAAACCGGGTGGAGGTGCAGTTAAAATGAGGGCGAGGACTTTCCCCCCTCCGATCACACTGCCTTCCCGACGGGTCCGAATATTAATCCGTTCTTTCGAGCAGGCGAGCAGGACACCCGTCCCGAGCTGGCGGGGTTCTGTTTAAAGATGCAGATCGAGGCCCGACTTCTATGTTAGTCCAAGGCCTGAGCAGGGGGAGCAGTGATGGCTTCCTCGTCAGACCAGAGCTGCTGGGGAGGGGGACCGTGGGCCAGAAGAGGCCCAGGCAGGTAAGTTTTTAATTTTATTTTAGGTTTCCTTGTGGGCCAGGAGGAGCAGCAAGAAACCTTGGGCCACCCTTACCCCAGGCTTCCCACCCCCCCCCCCACCCCTTCCGTATTCACTTGGTCCACCGTCAGAGAGATTGGAGAAGCATTCACGTGAATGGTGCGAATCTCCAGCTCCGATCAAAAGGAGATGATATTGTTGAATCCCTTGTTCTTTCTATGGTACAAGTAGATACAGAGCAGTGTGAGTCCACTCCCATAAAAGTGAGACGCTGAGACCACCTAAGGCAGCAACTGATGCCAGTGAACCTGAGAAGGTATCTGAAACAGACCTGAATTTGTAATAATGAGTTTTGATGAGATAGAGAAAAGACCATTTCCACTGGTCACTGTGTCAGTAACTAGAGGGTATAAGTTTAAGATCATCAAAAGAATGAAGGGAGAGGTTAGGAGAATTTTCTTTAAGACGTACCCAACAAGAAACTATGGTAGAAGTAGAGATCCTAAAAGCTTTTATTAGCATAGGAACAGGAGAAGGCCATTCAGCCCTTCAAGCCTGCTTGCCATTCAATTAGATCATAGCTGACCTGTACCTCAACTCCATATACCTGCCTTAGCTCCATATCTCTTGATACCCTTACTTAACAAAAATCTATCGATCTCAGTCTTGAAAGCTCCAATTGTCCCCCAGCATCCACAGCCTTTTCGGGGAGAGAATTCCATATTTCCACAACCCTTTGTGTGAAAAAGTGCTTCCTGATCTTCTTCCTAAATGGCCTAGCTCTAATTTTAAGATTATATCCTCTCATTCTTGATTCCCCCACCAGAGGAAATAGTTTCTCCGTATCTACCCTATCAAATCCTTTTAACATTTTAAACACCTCGATCAGATCACCCCTCAATCTTCTACACTCAAGGGAATACAAGCCTAGTCCATGCAACCTGTCCTCATAATTTAACCCTGTTAGCCTCGGTATCATTCTGGTGAATCCATGCTGCATCCCTTCCAAGGCCAATATATCCTTCCTGAGGTGCGGTGCCCAGAACTAAACACAGTGCTCCAGGTGGGAGTAGGTAAAAGGGAAGAAGGTAAGTTTTTGAAAAAGAAAAATATTGAGAGGTATGCAGAAGAAAATGGGAATGGAACTGAATGACTCGCCCTTTCTGAGGGTTGAGTGGGCTCCTTTTGTGCTGTAAAATTCTATGATGCTATATTCTCCAAGAGGCCATTTTACAGCTACTTCCGTATAACTTCAGTCTGGTGCGAAGCCACATTTTAAAAATGCCTGTGTAATCTGTTGGAAGCTGGCAGGAAGTTTTAAGCTTTGCGAGTGAGCCTTATTCCATGTTAGTAGTTATCAGACACTGCTGCCTGCACTCTTCTAATGTTACATATTAGCTGCAGGGGAAATGAGCTCTGTGCACATGGTGAAACAGGCACACGCAAACCTCCATCATCCCTGTACCTCAGTGCTGGTCAAACTGAGGCCACTCTACAGTACAAATTTGCCCTGCCGACTCTGCATTGCAGCCAAGAGATTTTGGTCTGAAATGAGTAGCTGCAGTATAACTGCAGACTGAGATTGGTTTCACAGATGCCAGTGACTGTGAAGTGTTTTGTTGCGTTGATTCTAAAACCAGAACTAAATATCCAACTGAAGAGCCAGTTTCTGCACGAGAAATGAGCACAAACGTTTAGACGCAACCTTCCGAGTATTTTGGGGCCTGAAAACTGTATGAACGTGAGATGCCTCACGTGAGATAAAATGGCTACTGTGTTGGTCAAGGACACAAATGCTGCTTCAGGGGCCCGGGAGAGTTTACACTGACCTAGGAACCTGCTGCCCAGCTCCTCTCACCAGAGTGACTGGACGGAGCAGATGCTGAGATCAAAGACACAGCTTCAAAATTGCAACGCCTGGGCAAAGCGCAGAAAGGGAATTCTGGCAGGGGCGATCGCATGCTGGTAACAGAACTCGCCTGACTTTCCTTTAACGGAAGGGAAATTCAGCAGGTTCTGCAAGTTATGCCCAATCCTCCCGGCCAAATTTTGCTCTCTGCGCTCCACCCAGACGTTGCCTATTCCCCAGACAGTAAAGACCAAAATCGACCCCATTGTGATTCGTGCTTCTCCTCATTCCCCTCCCGAGGAGAATCTCCCCTGTAGTTGAGGATTGGATCATGTGAAGAACTATGGAGGAACTTTGTACTTGAAAATGGAGGAAAAATCATAAGAGCTACACAATTTTTTTACCCTAATTAATTCGTTATTTTTTCCCCTCACCAATTTTCTTTCCCTTTTTCAAGTCGTTGATTCAGTTCATTGGGAGCCAAGTACCCTCTGGTACATCTTGTGAGTTTAGGCGGACAAATCGACCACAGGGAGGCATCACAGCAGATCATGCTCCTGTCCTCACACTTCCAGTAGGGTAACTAGATAGAGATCAGGAGCAGGAACACTTGACAACACTTGAGGTGCTGGAAGTCTTAACGCGCATCAAGGTAGATAAATCTCCGGGACCTGATGAAATGTATCCCAGGACGTTATGGGAGGTTAGGGAGGAAATTGCGGGTCCCCTAGCAGAGATATTTGAATCATCAACAGCTGCAGGTGAGGTGCCTGAAGATTGGAGGGTAGCAAATGTTGTGCCTTTGTTTAAGAAGGGCAGCAGGGAAAAGCCTGGGAACTACAGACCGGTGAGCCTGACATCTGTAGTGGGTAAGTTGTTCGAGGGTATTCTGAGGGACAGGATCTACGGGCATTTGGAGAGGCAGGGACTGATTAGGAACAGTCAGCATGGTTTTGTGAGTGGAAAATCATGTCTCACGAATTTGATTGAGTTTTTTGAAGGGGTAACCAAGAAGATAGATGAGGGCTGTGCAGTAGACATGGTCTACATGGACTTCAGCAAAGCATTTGACAAGGTACCGCATGGTAGGTTGTTACATAAGGTTAAATCTCACGGGATCCAAGGTGAGGTAGCCAATTGGATACAAAATTGGCTTGACGACAGAAGACAGAGGGTGGTTGTCGAGGGTTGTTTTTCAAACTGGAGGCCTGTGACCAGCGGTGTGCCTCAGGGATCGGTGCTTGGTCCGCTGTTATTTGTTATTTATATTAATGATTTGGATGAGAATTTAGGAGGCATGGTTAGTAAGTTTGCAGATGACACCAAGATTGGTGGCATTGTGGACAGTGAAGAAGGTTATCTAGGATTGCAACGGGATCTTGATAAATTGGGCCAGTGGGCCGACGAATGGCAGATGGAGTTTAATTTAGATAAATGTGAGGTGATGCATTTTGGTAGATCGAATCGGGCCAGGACCTACTCCGTTAATGGTAGGGCGTTGGAGAGAGTTATAGAACAAAGAGATCTAGGAGTACAGGTTCATAGCTCCTTGAAAGTGGAGTCACAGGTGGATAGGGTGGTGAAGAAGGCATTCGGCATGCTTGGTTTCATTGGTCAGAACATTGAATACAGGAGTTGGGATGTCTTGTTGAAGTTGTACAAGACATTAGTAAGGCCACACTTGGAATACTGTGTACAGTTCTGGTCACCCTATTATAGAAAGGATATTATTAAACTAGAAAGAATGCAGAAAAGATTTACTAGGATGCTACCGGGACTTGATGGTTTGACTTATAGGGAGAGGTTAGATAGACTGGGACTTTTTTCCCTGGAGAGTAGGAGGTTAAGGGGTGATCTTATAGAAGTCTATAAAATAATGAGGGGCATAGATAAGGTCGATAGTCAAAATCTTTTCCCAAAGGTAGGGGAGTCTATAACGAGGGGACATAGATTTAAGGTGAGAGGGGAGAGATACAAAAGGGTCCAGAGGGGCAATTTTTTCACTCAAAGGGTGGTGAGTGTCTGGAACGAGCTGCCAGAGGCAGTAGTAGAGGCGGGTACAATTTTGTCTTTTAAAAAGCATTTGGACAGTTACATGGGTAAGATGGGTATCGAGGGATATGGGCCAAGTGCAGGCAATTGGGACTAGCTTAGTGGTATAAACTGGGTGACATGGACATGTTGGGCCGAAGGGCCTGTTTCCATGTTGTAACTTCTATGATTCTATGATTTTTCACTCTCTCTAAACCAGGAGTGTTGAGGCCAGTTTTGGTGCCCACTCCTGTCATCAGCTAACTTAGCACAGAGCAGCGGATCAAAGCTGGGAGCCTTCCAGGTTTGTGAGGTTCAGGTACTCACTGTTTTAACTTAATGAGCCATTTGATGGGCTGATTAATACATTCTCGAGACAGTGGCAGTGCCCTGATCAATGACTGCACCATTTTAAAAACAAGAAAATACCACTTTCATTTCTATCGAGGAATTTTCATATCAGAGTTTGCTTAATGTTGTCATCATATTTCAGTAGTTTGTTAAACATGTTTTCAGTCACCAATCCATCAGCTTTCTCTGTTACATTCGCAAAGTCCTTTCCAGCAAACTGGTGTTGGATTTAAAGCTTCAATGAGCTGCTTTTTCTCAAACATTGATTTGACAATTTGAAATCACTTAGATCTTTAAAATGAACCCGGCAGTGACCTCTGAGATTTGAAATACACAATACAACAAACATTACAAAACAGAACTAGCCCACGGCCATTTAATAAATGTAAGTTTTTTATATATATATATAAAATAAGATGATGACAGAGGCGATAGAGAAAACTTGTAAACTGTTCCATGAAGCCACCTAGTGGGCAGAGCCTTCACCATCACTGTGACAGTAGATATAGCAAAATTGAATGGGAGATGTTGACACAAAAGTCTGACCAAAATGCATGACAACAGGAAGTGTTATTTGTGGATAGGAAATGCACACTAATAATATGTTGATAATTTGAGAGAGAAATGATCAAGATTAAATAATAATGGGCCTAATTTAAATGGAAGGAGAATCAGGTGGGATCTGTTGGTGGTGATCCTCCCCACTCCAGGATCCTCTCTCCGTTCTGCCCAGGTGATGTTTAACACCCAGGCAAAAAAGATGAAAGATTTTCTTTTTTGCACCACGATTATGATTTCTGGAGAAGTTACATTGAATTTTACAGCATAGAAACAGGCCATTCGGCACAACTGGTCTATTCCGGTGTTTATGCTCCACACGAGCCTCCTCCCTCCCCACCTCCTCTAACCCTATCAGCATATCCTTCTATTCCTTTCTCCCTCATGTTCTTATCTAGCTTCCTCTTAAATATATCGATGCTATTCCCCTCAACTACTCCATGTGGTAGCGAGTTCCACATTCTAACCACTCTCTGGAGCAGTGCGATAGCTCAAAACCTTGTCAATAGAATGCTACACCATGTCATCCGAGGTTCTTACCAAAGGAATTATTGAGACAAAGCAAAGATCACGTCAGCACCAAAATGTGGGCAAATCAACCTGAAACAATGGCGTTGGACAAACTCCCCACCTGCTTCAAACATTTAACACTAATAATTACCTTATAAAAAAAACAAAATTGCATTCAACTCTCGTTGACATCAGCAGCACAACAGCAAGCGGCAGGAGTTCAGCTGCTGCCCGAGGCTGTCGATCTACAACACTCCTCCCATTGAGAGAGCTCAGTGTCAAAAGAAATGGAAAATGTTGGGGAGGATCAGTGGCCACAGCTGAAATATTAACCCATTATTTTTTTCAGTAGCTCAAGTGTAGTTCCAGGATTTTCTGTTTGCCTTTAGACTTGACGTGTCAAAAGAGATCGACCGTCACACCAACTTGACACAATTCTGGTGATCCAAATGACACTCCGATTCATTACAAGTTTGTGTCCTAGTATTTTATATTTTTACTTCAAAACTCAACTTAAATTGCAACCAGTAACCAGCACTGACTCACGATATGTACAGCATGCTGCAAATATCCTGGCCTAAACCATATTATTACAATTCATGGACCCAGCCAGCCATAACTCACATGTGATTCGTATATGTGGTCAGGTCAACTCATTGTAAAAATAAGGGGTCAGATTTTCTGCGCATTGACTATGACTGGGTGTGAAATCATTGCATTGCCCCAGGATGTATGCAGTGTTCTTTACATATGTTTCACATTAATTTACAAGAAACCCAAACAAATGGATGCTGCATCATCAAGGTTCCCTTGGTTGCATTAATTTCTTTTGAAAAGCTGACCTGTACAGCAGGAAAATGAGGAAAGCTGCCAATAAAGAGGAGTTGCTCACTGGGACTAGACCTCACTGGGGATGTAACCCGTCACCATCAAATCAACATTTTGGAAGCTTAAAGCACATTGTGGAAGTGGCACTGGTGGGATACTGAGGTGTGCCAGTCTCAACCAGATGCACGCTATTAAATCCCTTGAAGCAGTCCATGCCCATACGCTGCAAGACCCGGACAACATCCAGGCTTGGGCTGATAAGTGGCAAGTAACACCGATGTTTGAGTCACCACCACCTTGGTGGGGTCCTTGAAATGGGCAGCCCAGCTGCCCACCAAAAACAGGCGGGCACCTCATTAGCACAGGCAAATCGGGCACGTAATCGGGCGCTAAACATGCTCCACCCATTGGTACTTGCATTGAGTGGCCTAAGCAGCAGTCCTTAAAGGAACCGCCATAGGCCACACAAAAACAGGTAAGTTGAATGTTTTAGATGATTTTTAAGGGGGTGGGAGAAGCATTAATATTCCTCCTCACTCCAAAAATTCAGCCCCCACAAAGCCCTCTCCTGGGATCTACCCACCCAATCAAATTACCTGCACCAGCTGGGCTCTTCACAGGAGTGGCCAGATTTTCGGCCTCCTCCAATTGGCGAGATGCTCAAAACATGGAAGCAGCTTGCTGACGGAATGAAAATGAAGCTTGCCAATGAAAATTGGTCAGGCCTCAGACTGACTCTATCGCGAGGCCAATGGGCTCGACCACTCACCTCCCACTGAATAGAATCAGACATATGAAAATCTTTCCCTGCCTCTGTAAACTTGTGATACTGTAATTGCACTCTTCCACCATTGGGGGTGCTGCAGCACCACCACTAACGGGGAGAGTCCAATTTCAGCATGACAAGATTACATAGGTAGGTTCCATTATAAATGTGGACATAGGAATTTATAATGGAAATGTAAAAATAAGGACAGAGTGTATAACTTTAAAGTGAGGATTGAATTCTGTGTGTGTCCTAGTCCTCTAACCCCACTTCATTTTAAGATTACACTCGGTCTTTGACTCTCTGTGCATAGCACCATGAGAGATCAACTATAGCTCAATGTGCTGATCCTTTAACCACCTTCTCCCTAACTGTAAAGGTTAAGCGGCCCAGCGTTATAAAGTACTCCAAGTGTGATCTTATCATGTCATTCTAAAATTTATGATGACAGAGCTACATTAAATAGCGGCAGTTCCTACGTTCTTAAAGCATTATCTCCAAAAGAAATTACACTCATTCCGTGGTTAGACGGCAAACAATATGATTTTTGTTATATTTGGTGCCGGTTGTTCAAATGTAATGTTTAAATGGATGTTGTCTCTATGCTACAAGCCATAATTCTTAAAACCCAAAACCTTCAGGCAAGACACAGTCTGTAACTTGCAGTTGGCCATTCTGCACTAAAACAATTAAATAACGTTCAATTGGTTATGACAAGGCAATTCTTAAACAAAGAAAAGCTTATACATTTGCCACATTGATTTTCCAATTCACCATCTTATCAATTAGATTGAATGCGTAGCAGACGGGAAAGGTTTACATGAATCTATGGGAGAGAGCTATTTAACAGTCGCCCATCTACAAATGCAAATATAGAAAGCCAACATGCATGCATGTGCACTATTAAAATCACTAATGTATATTGAACAAAAGAGTAAAGTCAATCAGCAAATTACATTGAATAGTTTCAGGTTTCTTCAAATCTCAGAACAAAGGACACTAAATGGGCACGATTTTAACATTGAAAAATGGGTGGGTTGGGGACTGGAGGGGCATTTAAAATCATAACCATTTCAGACCCGCCCCCAACCTGCCTCCAACCCACCCATTTCCGGTTTTCAGTGGGGCGGGATGAGAGGTGGGCAACCAACCTGCTCCCAGGAGGTGGGTTGGTGACTAAAACCTTTCAAGGAGCCTGCGGGCCTCCATTTTTGCAGGTTTTGCAATTTCAACCCCTGGGGGTCAAGATTCCCGGGCCTTCTCCTTCACGTCTCTTGAGAGGAGGCAAGAAGGCCCAAAACTGCAGATAAGTGCCTTTCTTGCACAGCTTGTGGGCCTGGAGGAGCAGGAGTGCTTCTCCCAGGCCCAATAAGCTCACTTGCAATGACCCCCCCAACAATCGCGGACACGCCCCCAATCCCTGTTCCCCCCCCCAATCCATGACCCCCCCCCCCAATCTCCAACCCCTCTCCACTCGATCGCGGACCCCCAGCCTCTCAATCAGGCCAGCCAGTCGCACGGCAAACTGACAAAAAAAAATGAAAAGACATCCTTATGTCAAAATCGTGAGGAAGTCCGGGAAGCCTGTACTTACGGTGGGGGTAGGGTCAAATTGCAGATGGGAAACCCAGCTCGGGGTCAAAATCATGCCCAATAAATCAAATGATACAATGGGGTATCAAAGCGTTTTAACAGGTATGTCTCATAATTCTCATGGGGGAGGGGGTTGGTGGGAATATGCTGAACCTACTACTTATAAATATTCAACGTCTTAAGAATCTCATCTCCAGAGTCGGATACCCAGTTGAAACACTTCACTTTTTTGGGTGTTGGATTAACTTTTTTTTTGTTAAATTGCAACTGACTTCAATCCATTGTCCCCTTTCAGGAGGTGACTGGAGTGGAACTTCATGATGAGAATTGTGGCTGTTGCTAGGTGACCTAAGGCCAACCATCTTAAAGCAGGACAAGACAAGGGACAACCGAGAGATGTCAGTGAGTGTATAGATAACATCCTTTCAGATTATGGTACAATGCAGATGGGTAAAGTTCTCTTTGAAGTAACTGTACATTGATGTCTAAAGATATATGAAACCCCCATGCCTTACCAGTCAAGGATTGAATTAATAGGTAAGCTAACAAAACATAGCAAATGTCCTCTCTTTATTTCATAACTGTTGACTGATGATCTGCCAAGGGACTGAGGCACAATTACAGGCAACCTCTTGACGTCGTAATGTACCTGATGCCACATATGTGCATTTTGACTAACCTCCGAGGATGACATTCTGGAAAAGACTATTAGAAATAATTACCATAAAGCAGTGTAAATTTGTTTTTCACAATATTTTAAATGGAGTTTCTCACCTCTATGAATCTGTTGGCAAAGCTTTCACATTCTTTTTACAAATGAGACAGAGACATTTTGAAAATGTTGCCTTTATTGCAAACAATATCCCGTTATCATAAAATATCTCTGTAATTCAAGGCTTTTCCTTTTGGGGGACCTCTACAAATATTCCCAACCTCCGCACAAATATTGACAGACTCCGGGGAATTCTCTGTCCCAATATCCAAATGACAATGGGTTAAAATAATCACCCACTCATAGTTAATGGATGGAAAATCTACTCTACTGACAGCTTTCCAAAGAGAAACACATTTTTTTAGTATACAATAACAGAAAGAATGTGCTAGTAAGTCATGAAAATTAGTCTGCTGACTTCTGGATTCCCTTTGCCAAGTCCTAAGGGGCTAAGGATCCCAGTTTGTAGTGCACCAGTGATAACTGGCTCTTCTATCTCATTATGTATTCAAATCGGCGCTCCACCGTTTCATTAAACATTTATGTCACTTTTTTTAACTAAAAGGATTGCAAAAAAAATGTTCTCAAATTGTTCCTTTTAATGGAGATTTGAAGTCTTAAAGTTTGTAGTCCAGATGGCTCATGTTTAGATTTGTAGGTATCATGTCGTTTAGAAAAGGAAACAAAAGATGTGAAGGTCAGAGCCCTTTCCTGTGGGAGAATGTTTCATCTTCAAGTTGTATTGACATTAGAGAAATTAGATTAGGATAATTTTGTTAAAGGAAATTCCAGATATGAATCACAAGTTTTGAGGAGTCGTGAGGAGACTACTAAATGTTAATGCTCCTTATGATAGTTGTTGAGGGTATTTTGGATAGTTTCATTGTTCATTTAAAAAAAATCAAGATCTCCAGCTAATATCACAACCAGTATTATCAATAACAACTGCGGTAAAACGACGATGGGGTAACTGAAGGCATTTCAGAGTCCAAATCCCATGACGTCTCTTTCATTTGGACTGAGTTTGCAAGGCTTGCTACTAAGTGGTATTAAGCCTCATATAAGATCCACTTTCAATTGATGCACCTCCTGCAGCTAATGTCCTCCAACTCTTCAGCATCAAAGGGTGCAGCGTTAGCCACACATCTCCACTGTGCTATCGTGACCAATTATTTCTACTTTTCTGTCCCCACGAGAACTTCCCCTTTAATAGCCCTTTTCTATTCCCCAGCTTTTCTATTCCCCAGCCAAGTATGCAACAGACCAGACTCACTGTGCAAGCTTTCTCTGTGCCTGTAGCCTCTTTAGATTAGGAGAGGGATTCCCATCAGAAAATTGGGGCCCGGTCAGTCCTCTGTACCACAGGCACAGGCAAGACTTTGCATTAAGTCTGCTTAACCCCATCATTGAAAAGGCATAGCGATTGTTTTTTCCACAGAGTTCAGCAGCTGAGTAGCCCAATTAGCATTTGATTTGGTTACTGTTAGTGCTATGAAAATAGACCTTCATTCCTTGAGATAGGAACAAGAGTAGGCCATTCAACCCCTCAAGCCTTCTCCGCCGTTCAATTAGATCATGGTTGATCTGTACCTCAATTCCATTTACCTACTCCATATCCCTTTATACCCTTACCTAACAAAAAAGGTGATTTAAATCATTAGTGCATGTCATAACAGTGGCACTGTTGGACTATGTAAAGTTTTACCATGCTGCCACCAAGTATCTGTGAAAATAGGTCATCACCATGAAATATCTGACATTGCAAAGTACTTTTATATTACAAATATACACCTTTACAACTCTATACCCCCCCCCAAGTACAGTAGGTATATAATTTGTGCTGTGAGCTATAAAAGTGTCATGTTTCTTCTCTCCACAACACTTGATCTCTTTTGGTACATCACACTCACCATTTTGTGTATTGTTTAGTCACATCTGAGTAAGCAATCTCTACATATTAATTGCTGACTGGTGTTATCTGATAACATCAGAAGCTCAGGTGATACTCAACTATCAAACATTTTCACATCGTTCACCTGACGAAGGAGGAAGCCTCCGAAAGCTTGTGAATTTAAAATAAAATTGCTGGACTATAACTTGGTGTTGTAAAATTGTTTACAATACTCAACTATCCTGCTGTGGTGTTACTAGCTGTATGGTAGAAATAGCTCTGCTCGAGTCTCGAGTTCCCTATGTGTATTCAGGACAAGTGACCTTTCTTAAACCAACCTTTGTAAAGGTGACTCGCAGCATTCTGTGGTGAATTCAGTGAAAGTTTAAGTGATTCTGCACGGATGGTGCAGACACTACGGTTTAATCACTGGAGCCATTGGCGGAAAAGCGTAGGAAAATGTATAAATAAAGAAGCTGGAAAGTGCAAACCTTTCCACCAGATGATTCACTAGTTTAGCTAAATAAATATGTACAGCATCTTTCCTATTTCTGTACATGTTTAGAATATGCTGCATGATCTGTTTGACAGTTACATCAGACTTCTGGCCTAGTTTGTTTTCAATGAATAAACAGTCTAATTCCTCAGAATTCTAGACACAATCTGTTATCCATTCTAGAGTTGAAACTTGAATGGTGCAATACTTTAATGTCACACCCATTTTTAATTTCTTCACTCAGTAATGCAGTAAGAAAATGAGAAAGGATGTGAATAATAAACAAAAATGGCAGCACGTCCAGAATACTCAAGGCAGCAGCACAATATAATATGGTGTCATTCGAAGAATAACAGGTCTCTTTCAATGTATGAAGTTGACTGGCTTGAGCACATTGCTGCTGCACAGATTTCTTTCCAATTAGATTCATTTGTGTTATGAGGGATCACTCTGATCCTGGAGAAGTCCAAGCATATTGTGAGTTTGAACCTGTTCCAAAACTTCCTTTATAGTCTCTCAAATCTGAACCGAACACCAATCTTCCAGGACGTTTTCATTTAAGAAACCCTCAGTCCTCTTTCTAAGAGTATAACTGATTTTTGTTAGGTGCAGATTTGGCATGGATTGTGTTGGTCAGTCATTATCATTGCGATTTCAAAATAGCCTAATCCCAATTCATTAAGAGGAGTCTTTAATCTCTTTCCAATGGATAAAATCCTGCCTTGCACACGAGAGAGAGAAAGGTTGCTGATTCACCAACAATTTGAATCTTTGTAGCGCCTTTAAGACAGTAAAGATGTCTGAGGTTTGAGGAAAACTTATTCTAAGCCAAAGAAAAGATGAGGAGGGGTGATTAAAGTCTTGGTCAAAGAAGTAGGTTTTTAAGGAAGAGAGGGAGTTGGAAGAGGCAAAGTGGTTTAGAAAGTGAATTCTAGAAAGTGGGACCTAGGCAGCTGAAGAGACAGCCACCAATGATGTGGCAAAGGGAGAGGGGATGCACAAGAGGCCAGAGCGTGAGGAATGGAAAGTTTAGGAGAGAGCGGCTGTAGGCCCAGCACCATCACCTCAAGGCATCAGGGGATGGGCAATGAATGCTGGTCTTTCCATCACGCCAACATCACAAGAATGAATTTTAAATTGGTTACGGAGATAGGGAAGGATGAAGCCATGGAGGGATTTAAAGATAAGGAAAAGAAATTTGAGTTTGAGATGTTTGACGACCAGGAGTCAATGTAGGTCAGGGAGGTTGGGGGTGAGTGGGACTTGGTGTGTGATAGGATACAAGCAGCATAGTTTTATATGTTAGAGTTTGTGGAGGGCAGAGAATAGGAGGCCAGCCAGGAGAGCATAGGAGTAATGCGGTAACAAAAGCACGTATAAAGGTTTGAGCAGCAGATGAGCTGAGGTAAGGGTGGAGGTAGAAGTAGGCGGCCTTTGTGATGGAGAGAATGGGGAATTGAAAAGTTAGTTTGGGGTTGAATAGGACACAGAGATTGCCTGAAACGGTGGCAAAGAGAGGGTTGGCATCTTTGCTGAAGAAGCAAAGTTTGTGGCAGGGGTTGAAGATGATGGCTTCGGTCTTCACAATGTTCAGTTGGAGGAAGTTGAGTCATCCAAGACTGGATGTCAGACAAGCAATCTAACAGAACAGAGGCAGTGGAAGGGTTGAGAGAGGTGGAGCTGGATGACATCGGTATACATGTGGAAGCTGACCCCATGTTGCAGATGATATCACCAAGGGGCAGTATTTAGCTGAGGAACAGATGAAGGGGTCACAGATGGATTCTTGGGGGGGGACTAGAAGTGTAAGACTGGAAAGAGAAGCCATTGCTAGAAATGCTCTGATTACGATTTGATAGGTAAGAGTAGAACCGAGCAAAGGCTATCCCATGCAGCTGGACAACGGAGGAGAGGAGGATGGTATAGTCGACCACACCAAAGGTTTCAGAGAGGACGAGGAGAGACTGGTCACAGTCATAGAGATAGTCATTTTTGACTTTGGTTAGGGCCATTTTGGTGCTGAGAGAGGAGCAGAACCTGGATTGGAGAGATTCAAACCAGGAGTTGCAGGAGAGATGGGAATGACACTAGGAGGTGACAACATGACAGGAAAGTTGAAGGTGGGTGGGAGGACAGAGGGGCTGAGGGTGGTTTTATTGAGGGGGTGATGACAATGGTTTTGAAAAGGAGGGGGAGAGCACCTTAGAAGAGGGAACCATTTACAATGTCAGCTAGCACAAGGGCTCAAAAGGGAAGTTGGTTGGTCAGTGTTCAGTGGGAATGGGATCATGGGAGCAGGAAGTAGGTCTCATAGACAAGATTATCTTGGAGAGGGCATGGGCGGAGAAACAGGAGATGGGGGGTGGGGGTTCAGGGCTGTAGTTGGGAGGGAGACTGGAGGGTTTGGCATAAGGGGCAAATGGAAGGAAGGGAAGCAGTGAATGGTTGAGGCTTGTTCTTGATGATGAAGAAATTCATGAGCTCCTCGCACTTGTTCATTTTTACAAATGTTGAGGTTAAAAATTGTTAAAGATATCAACACCAAGATGACAGATCAAGATGCTAAATCCATTATGATATAGACTGGAGGAAAACCAAGTATAACCAGTTACCCAGTTGGTATTCAAAAGGAGCAAGTAAGGATTTCCCTTGGTTTGGAAATAAAACAACTGACCAGATTATGAAATAGTCCAGATAACCAATGATATTAACAATGATGTGGTTGACTTTTACTACATGTGGAACTAGAGTCTTAAAGTTTGGCCACAAAACCTCTCTCTATAGCAAGCATACGTACTGTTTCCTTGAAAACTATCAGAAATCCAAGCCCCCCTGATATTTCCAAATGCCTACGTCTTGACCATAACTTTCCCTCATGTAGTTTCAGACACAAAGGAGACCTATCTGATCAATGATAGACCAAAATATTCAATGACTGCACACAAACACTTTTTAGGCAAATTAAAGGAGTCCAAAGGACCATAAATGAACTCGGAAAGTGACGAGGGAAAGTGACGAGATATAACCTACTACAGGCTATAACATGGAGTATAAAGGGTTATGCAACTGCTGTCTGCTTCAGTGCGCACTCTGCCATGAAGATTGGAGGTCTCAAATTCTGAGGTCCGTGGGACTTTGGAGATGTCACTTAGGAACACTTAGAAATAAAGCATGGCTTTACATATTTTTGTGCCATGTTTAATTATGTTTAATGAAGCGAGCGTTCAACTTTAACTTTCCTCCTTCGATTTGTATTACTGAACCAGCTGGCTGGTTCCAGATAACTGAAACACAAACAGGCATAATTTGTAGATTCACAACATGTTTATGGTTTCCTTTTTGACATATGAACAACTGTACATTTTACATTTTAATTGCTGTTTTTCTCAACACCAAATGAAGTATACAGCAGAGCTGTATTGTAAGTATGTGAAAGGATTTCACTGAGGAATGTTGACTACATTGATTTAATTACCCCCTATTTTTATTGTTAATTAACATCGTCAGATCTCCTGTGGCACTCATATTAAATCAGATAATTATGGGGGTAGATTTTTGATTTCAGTGGAAATGTAAATTGGGCCGTTTCTATAACGGGCAGACGATCCGTGTCGCCAGTTTTACGCCAGGGTGGCAAGTTGAAAAACTATCCCTTGCTGTTTTACAAAAGCAGCAGTTATACCATGTTATGGGCACAATGTATTATTCTGCTGATAAGTTGCAGCTGTGTCCCTTTAAAGACCCACAGGCCCCAATATTTGTGGGGGAGGTTAGCGGGTTTCCTGGAGGGCCTGCCGAATTTAATGGCAGGACTTGGTTAACATTTCTTTGACTCTGTTTCCCGGCCGCTGCCAGCCAGATTGAGAGGCTGGCTGGCTCTCGGGCAGGAAGGCCTGTCGCACTAGGCCGCAGCCGGAGAGTGGAGAGGAGAGGAGGGAGGGGGTGAAAGAAACAGGATTGGTGTGGGGGGTTGGCGACCCGGAGAGATCACTCCGGGTTGTGGGGAGGGGGCGGTGGAGAAGTCATGGGGACGGGGTCGGCCGACCGCGGTGGGTGGGGAGGGGGTCGGAGATATGGGGTCGGGGTCGGATAGATGGCGGGGATGGGGCAGCCTATCATAAAGGCCCCGATCACGGGGATCCGATCACGGGGGTCCGATCGCGAGGAGGTTGACAGGTTTGCTTTGGGGAGCCGGGGGAAGCACTCCTGATCCTCCTGGTCCACAAGCAGGTACTGGAAAAGCACTCACCTGCTGGATCCAGCCATTCTCACCTCCCTTCAGCTGCTGAGTTTCCCAAGACCCGGGAAACCTGGTTGGCCAGCGTTAAACTTGAAACGCAGCTAAAATCTGATGCACGCTGCCTTTTAAAAATATTTAAATTAGGGACCCGCCTCCAGAGAGCAGGTTAGTCACTCACCTCCGACCCGCCTCCGTTAAAACCGGAAATGGAGGTGGGTTGGGTTGGATTTCCCATTAAAACATTTTTTAACCCCCTCACACAAGCACCCCCCCGCCCCCCCCCCCCCCCCTGCTGTCCTGGGGGATTAAAATTACCCCAAGAAAGTCGATTGTTAAGTAAACAAGAGACTTCGGTCATTCAGAGTTTAATTGTTTGGTTAGTGAACTTTGCATGTTGGATTATTCTTGCCGTTTTCAGGCTGCAGCTCAGAAGCATAACAACATTTTAAGATTATCTGTCAATTTTAACAAAGTGTACCATCTGTACCCACGGACGTATCATTTGCTATGTGTGGTATTTACTGCTTTTCAGAGTAGATCGCAGAGTTCATTCCACAAGGACTCTGGTGAATAATAAAGGAGTTAGTTGTGTGACACACTACCCCATTCACAAAACACTCGAGAGTGGAGGCTTCAGTTCATAGGAAACTCAGTCTGCTTGTGGAGACTGCCCTTATGTTGTGAATGCCAGTGAAAAGTGTTGGGGAGAAAGCCTAAATCATAACCAGGACCACACCTTCACCAGAATAGTTCACCATACAAAAGCACTGTGGTGTCTGTATTATAGCCGAGATTGCCTGAGCCTGCACCAGTGGTGAGGTACCTTGCCATTGGCGCAAACACAGAAAACTCACCCTATACGTCAACCCAAGTTACATAAATGAACCTTGATACAATGATGTTTTGTTCCAAAGGTAAGACCTCTCTCAACTCAGCTTGTCCTCTCACAGTAGGTTACTCACCTAAAATCCCGAGCAAGAATTATTTCAAGCTATTCATGCAAGCAGTTTCCCCATCTATCAAAGCAAATCTTCCTGTCAGTTGTGACCCTGAGTTAACCAGACAGCAGGCTGCTTTTTGAAGCCTGCAGGGCTCTTGACTTTGCCAGGGGGGCCTAAATGTGCGAGCTATACAATCACACTGCAGAACAGCTGAATCAATCTCACGGTCGATGCTACACATCACTGAAAGAGCTGAGGAGTTAGTTATAAATGTCTGGAAACATCTACCAAAGAAGGTAATACAGGCAAAAACATTGGGCTAATCAAAATGCAATTAGATGTCATGATGAGAATGTATGTACCAGATGTTTAGGCTTCAATGAGCTGAATGGGTTTTTCTCATCCCGAGTTATCTTTTCCTATATTCTTCTGAGTTCAGTTCTGCTTTCAAAAAGAGAACTGAGTGTCATTGTCTCTGTCTTCTCTTACACACTTAAAATACGCTAATGTCAGAAGCTAAAATCTTATCAGGGAGGACTGAGCAGGCTGGGGCTCTTTTCTCTAGAAAAGAGAAGTCTTTTTTCTTTTTTTTATTCGTTCATGGGATGTGGGCGTCGCTGGCAAGGCCGGCATTTATTGCCCATCCCAAATTGCCCTTGAGAAGGTGGTGGTGAGCCGCCTTCTTGAACCGCTGCAGTCCGTGTGGTGACGGTTCTCCCACAGTGCTGTTAGGAAGGGAGTTCCAGGATTTTGACCCAGCGACAATGAAGGAACGGCGATATATTTCCAAGTCGGGATGGTGTGTGACTTGGAGGGGAACGTGCAGGTGGTGTTGTTCCCATGCGCCTGCTGCTCTTGTCCTTCTAGGTGGTAGAGGTCGCGGGTTTGGGAGGTGCTGTCGAAGAAGCCTTGGCGAGTTGCTGCAGTGCATCCTGTGGATGGTGCACACTGCAGCCACAGTGCGCCGGTGGTGAAGGGAGTGAATGTTGAGGGTGGTGGATGGGGTGCCAATCAAGCGGGCTGCTTTATCTTGGATGGTGTCGAGCTTCTTGAGTGTTGTTGGAGCTGCACTCATCCAGGCAAGTGGAGAGTATTCCATCACACTCCTGACTTGTGCCTTGTAGATGGTGGAAAGGCTTTGGGGAGTCAGGAGGTGAGTCACTCGCCGTAGAATACCCAGCCTCTGACCTGCTCTCGTAGCCACAGTATTTATATGGCTGGTCCAGTTAAGTTTCTGGTCAATGGTGACCCCCAGGATGTTGATGGTGGGGGATTCGGCGATGGTAATGCCGTTGAATGTCAAGGGGAAGTGGTTAGACTCTCTCTTGTTGGAGATGGTCATTGCCTGGCACTTATCTGGCGCGAATGTTACTTGCCACTTATGAGCCCAAGCCTGGATGTTGTCCAGGTCTTGCTGCATGCAGGCTCGGACTGCTTCATTATCTGAGGGGTTGCGAATGGAACTGAACACTGTGCAGTCATCAGCAAACATCCCCATTTCTGACCTTATGATGGAGGGAAGGTCATTGATGAAGCAGCTGAAGATGGTTGGGCCTAGGACACTGCCCTGAGGAACTCCTGCAGCAATGCCCTGGGGCTGAGATGATTGGCCTCCAACAACCACTACCATCTTCCTTTGTGCTAGGTATGACTCCAGCCACTGGAGAGTTTTCCCCCTGATTCCCATTGACTTCAATTTTACTAGGGCTCCTTGGTGCCACACTCGGTCAAATGCTGCCTTGATGTCAAGGGCAGTCACTCTCTCCTCACCTCTGGAATTCAGCTCTTTTGTCCATGTTTGGACCAATGCTGTAATGAAGTCTGGAGCCGAGTGGTCCTGGCGGAACCCAAACTGAGCATCGGTGAGCAGGTTATTGGTGAGTAAGTGCCGCTTGATAGCACTGTCGACGACACCTTCCATCACTTTGCTGATGATTGAGAGTAGACTGATGGGGCGGTAATTGGCCGGATTGGATTTGTCCTGCTTTTTGTGGACAGGACATACCTGGGCAATTTTCCACATTGTCGGGTAGATGCCAGTGTTGTAGCTGTACTGGAACAGCTTGGCTAGAGGCGCAGCTAGTTCTGGAGCACAAGTCTTCAGCACTACAGCTGGGATGTTGTCGGGGCCCATAGCCTTTGCTGTATCCAGTGCACTCAGCCGTTTCTTGATATCACGTGGAGTGAATCGAATTGGCCGAAGACTGGCTTCCATGATGGTGGGGATATCGGGAGGAGGCTGAGATGGATCATCCACTCGGCACTTCTGGCTGAAGATGGTTGCAAACGCTTCAGCCTTGTCTTTTGCACTCACGTGCTGGACTCCGCCATCATTGAGAATGGGAATGTTTTCAGAGCCTCCTCCTCCCGTTAGTTGTTTAATTGTCCACCACCATTCACGACTGGATGTGGCAGGACTGCAGAGCTTTGATCTGATCCGTTGGTTGTGGAATCGCTTAGACTGACGGGTGACCTGATAGACTACGAAAGGGTTTGATAGGATAGACGTAGAGAAGATGTTTCCATTTGTGGGGGAAGACCAGAAATGGGCTACAAATATAAGACAGTCACTAATAAATCCAAGGAATCTTACAACACCAGGTTATAGTCCAACAGTTTTATTTGAAAATCACAAGCTTTCGGAGCTTATCTCCTTCGTCAGGTGAGTGAGTGAAGGGTTCTAAAATCGTATCGCATATATTAGGCTGGGAGACAATCACAGCAATCAAAGGTGTCGTTGGTTTTCAGACCGGTTAGCCACGAGAAACATTACATCCCAGTATACTGAATACACAATGGGTCAGATTACACAGACAGAGAGAGAAAGAGACCTGAAAGGCAGAGAGAGAGAGAGAGAGAGAGAGAATGTCCAGTTGTATTAAAAACAGATAACTTTTTTTTCCCGCTGGTGGGGTTACGTGTAGCGTGACATGAACCCAAGATCCCGGTTGAGGCTGTCCTCATGGGTGCGGAACTTGGCTATCATTTCTGCTCGATGATTTTGCGTTGTCATGTGTCTCGAAGGCCGCCTTGGAGAACGCTTACCCGAAGATCGGTGGCTGAATGTCCTTGACTGCTGAAGTGTACCCTGACTGGGAGGGAACCCTCCTGTCTGGCGATTGTTGCACGGTGTCCGTTCATCCGTTGTCGCAATGTCTGCATGGTCTCGCCAATGTACCATGCTCCGGGGCATCGTTTCCTGCAATGTATGAGGTAGACAACGTTGGCCGAGTCACAGGAGTATGAACCATGTACCTGGTGGGTGGTGTCCTCTCGTGTGATGGTGGTATCTGTGTCGATGATCTGGCATGTCTTGCAGAGGTTGCCGTGGCAGGGTTGTGTGGTATCGTGGACGCTGTTCTCCTGAAAGCTGGGTAATTTGCTGCGAATGATGGTCTGTTTGAGGTTGGGTGGCTGTTTGAAGGCGAGTAGTGGAGGCGTGGGGATGGCCTTAGCAAGGTGTTCGTCGTCATCGATGACATGTTGAAGGCTGCGGAGAACATGGCGTAGTTTCTCCGCTCCGGGGAAGTACTGGACGACGAAGGGTACTCTGTTGGTTGCGTCCCGTGTTTGTCTTCTGAGGAGGTCTATGCGATTCTTCGCTGTGGCCCATCAGAACTATCGATCGACGAGTCGAGCATCATATCCCGTTCTTACAAGGGCGTCTTTCAGCGTCTGTAGGTGTCCATCACGTTCCTCCTCGTCTGTGCAGATCCTGTGTGTTCGCAGGGCCTGTCCATAGGGGATGGCCTCTTTGATGTGGTTAGGGTGGAAGCTGGAAAAGTGGAGCATCGTGAGGTTGTCCGTGGGCTTGCAGTAGAGTGAGGTGCTGAGGTGCCCGACTTTGATGGAGATTCGTGTGTCCAAGAAAGAAACCGATTCTGAGGAGTAGTCCATGGAGAGTTTGATGGTGGGATGGAACTTGTTGATGTTATCGTGTAGTCTCTTCAGTGATTCTTTGCCGTGGGTCCGTAGGAAGAAAATGTTGTCTATGTATCTGGTGTATAGCATTGGTTGGAGGTCCTGTGCAGTGAAGAAGTCGTGCTCGAACTTGTGCATGAAAATGTTGTCGTATTGGGGTGCGAATTTGGTCCCCATGGCTGTTCCGTGTGTTTGGGTAAAGAACTGGTTATCGAAAGTGAAGACATTGTGATCCAGGATGAAGCGGATGAGTTGTAGGATGGCGTCTGGAGATTGGCTGTTGTTGGTGTTGAGTACTGAAGCTGTTGCAGCGATGCCGTCATCGTGGGGGATACTGGTGTCGAGTGCCGAGACGTCCATTGTGGTGAGAAGTGTTCCTGGTTCAACTGGTCCGTGGGTGCTGAGTTTTTGTAGGAAGTCTGTAGTGTCGCGACAGAAGCTGGGGGTTCCCTGTACGATGGGTTTCAGGATGCCCTTGACGTATCCAGAGAGGTTCTCACACAGGGTTCCGTTGCCTGATACGATAGGACGTCCGGGTGTGTTGGCTTTGTGTATCTTTGGGAGGCAGTAGAAGTCTCCCACGCGGGGAGTACGTGGGATGAGAGCGCGTAGGATGCTTTGAAGGTCTGGATCGAAGGTCTTGATCAGTTTGTTGAGCTGGTGGGTATGTTCTTTGGTTGGATCTGCGGGTAACCGTCTGTAGTGTTCCTGGTTGTCCAGTTGTCTATATGCTTCTTTGCAATAGTCCGTTCTGTTCTGTATGACGATGGCTCCTCCTTTGTCCGCTGGTTTGATGACGATGTTGCAGTTGGTCTTGAGAGCGTCGATGGCGTTGCGTTGTGCTCGACATCATGACTAATAAATCCAATAGGGAATTCAGGAGAAACGTCTTCACCCAGAGAGTGGTTAGAATGTGGAACTCGCTACCACAAGGAATAGTTGAGATGACTAGCATAGATACATTTAAGGCAAAGCCAGATGAACACAAAGAAATAGAAGGATATGATGAGAGGGTTAGATGAAGTAGGGCTGGAGGAAGTTCATGTGGAGCATAAACAATGGCGTGGACCTGTTGGGCTGAATGGCCTGTTTCTGTGTTGTACATTCAACGTAATTCTATGCAATTTTATTCAGAGTAGTGGATAAGCATTTGATTTTTAGAATGTACTGGTGCAGTTCTACTACAAATGAAAGTCAATTATCGGAAAGCTGAAGATGACTTTTCACTGCTCCATGCTCGAGATTCCATCTGTGCTTCCTTCCATTGACCTGGAAAAGCAAATGTGACTCTGCACAAGATGCTGTAGAAGTGGCATTGTAAATTATGTGAATTTTTAAAAGTCTCATCAACAACTAAGAAGACCTTCACCTAAAGTTAATATAGTTTGTTGCAGTTATATTAAGTATAATCTTTTGAAATGGAATGTGTAAATTATACACTGAATGACGGCTTTGGGAAACATTACAAATTCCAAAGTGGCTCACACCCTCTCCTTGGCACAGTGGGTAAAGTGTAGTACTCAACTATCCTGAGCAGGAAGGTCCCAGTTTCAAACCCTGGTCTGTGCTAAGCTAGCTGTTCTCAGCTAGTCTGTCAGTATAAATTGGCCTCTGCCACTGGAATAAGGAGTGGAAGGAAATGTCAGGATTCCTGTTCCTGATGACTGTCCTGTCAGCCCTGCTGAGAAGCCATCCATGTTTTGATGGAGCTGGGTTCCTGCCTCACATAGAACATCTATAATGCTGTCCAGAGTAAACACACATCCCATCAGTTGAACAGCCAGTTTAGTTTGTACTGCTCCTGTACATTTCCATTGATGCTTCTCCTCATCAAGTGCCTCCATGGACTCGCTCCACCCCTTGTTACTGCTCACATCCTCTGACTGTTGATTTACAATTCTCATCTGCTCCATCACGCTGTCCCTGCCCTCTGGATTTCTCTCCCAAAATCACTTTGCCTTGCTACCTCCTCCCCTGCCTTCAAAAGCCTCCTAAAGCTCTCCACTTTGATCATGCTGCCAGACTGGGCCTGCGGCAGGAGGTGAGCGAACCAACACGAGGGAAAAACTTACTTGACCTCGTCCTCACCAGTCAACCTGTCGCAAATGCATCTGTCCATGACAGTATTGGTAGGAGTGACCACCGCACAGTCCTTGTGGAGACAAAGTCCCATCTTCGCACTGAGGACACCATCCAACGTGTTGTGTGGCACTACCACCGGGCTAAATGGGATAGATTCAGAACAGATCTAGCAGCTCAAAACTGGGCATCCATGAGGCGCTGTGGGCCATCAGCAGCAGCAGAATTGTATTCCAGCACAATCTGTAACCTCATGGCCCGGCATATTCCTCACTCTACCATTACCAACAAGCCAGGGGATCAACCCTGGTTCAATGAGGAGTGTAGAAGAGCATGCCAGGAGCAGCACCAGGCGTACCTAAAAATGAGGTGCCAACCTGGTGAAGCTACAACTCAGGACTACATGCATGCTAAACAGCGGAAGCAACATGCTATAGACAGAGCTAAGCGATTCCACAACCAACGGATCAGATCAAAGCTCTGCAGTCCTGCCACATCCAGTCGTGAATGGTGGTGGACAATTAAACAACTAACGGGAGGAGGAGGCTCTATAAACATCCCCATCCTCAACGATGGCAGAGTCCAGCACGTGAGTGCAAAATACAAGGCTGAAGCGTTTGCAACCATCTTCAGCCAGAAGTGCCGAGTGGATGATCCATCTCGGCCGCCTCCTGATATCCCCACCATCACAGAAGCCAGTCTTCAGCCAATTCGATTCACTCCAAGTGATATCAAGAAACGGCTGAGTGCACTGGATACAGCAAAGGCTATGGGCCCCGACAACATCCCGGCTGTAGTGCTGAAGGCTTGTGCTCCAGAACTAGCTGCGCCTCTAACCAAGCTGTTTCAGTACAGCTACAACACTGGCATCTACCCGACAATGTGGAAAATTGCCCAGGTATGTCCTGTCCACAAAAAGCAGGACAAATCCAATCCGGCCAATGACCGTCCAATCAGTCCACTCTCAATCATCAGCAAAGTGATGGAAGGTGTTGTCGACAGTGCTATCAAGCGGCACTTACTCACCAATAACCTGCTCACCGATGCTCAGTTTGGGTTCCGCCAGGACCACTCGGCTCCAGACCTCATTACAGCCTTGGTCCAAACATGGACAAAAGAGCTGAATTCCAGAGGTGAGGTGAGAGTGACTGCCCTTGACATCAAGGCAGCATTTGACTGAGTGTGGCACCAAGGAGCCCTCGTAAAATTGAAATCAATGGGAATCAGGGGGAAAACTCTCCAGTGGCTGGAGTCATAACTAGCACAAAGGAAGATGGTAGTGGTTGTTGGAGGCCAATCATCTCGGCCCCAGGACATTGCTGCAGGAGTTCCTCAGGGCAGTGTCCTGGGCCCAACCATCTTCAGCTGCTTCATCAATGACCTTCCCTCCATCATAAGGTCAGAAATGGCGATGTTCACTGATGATTGCACAGTGTTCAGTTCCATTCGCAACCCCTCAGATAATGAAGTAGTCCGAGCCCGCATGCAGCAAGACCTGGACAACATCCAGGCTTGGGCTCATAAGTGGCAAGTAATATTCGTGCCAGACAAGTGCCAGGCAATGACCATCTCCAACAAGAGAGAGTCTAACCACCTCCCCTTGACATTCAACAGCATTACCATCGCCAAATCCCCCACCATCAACATCCTGGGGGTCACCATTGACCAGAAACTTAACTGGACCAGCCATATAAATACTGTGGCTACAAGAGCAGGTCAAAGGCTGGGTATTCTGTGGCTGCAGCACAGGTAGTGGCAGGTTGAGTGAGGCTGACTGTGAAAGAGATGCATGAGAGGGTGAGTATGAGATAGAGCCATGAGATTGTATGAGGATTGGGTTGAGTGGTAGTGGTGGGATGAGTACAGGCGAGGTGAGTAAGTGCAGGTAAGATGAGGATGAGGTTTGAGTGGGTGTGAGGAGTGATGTGACAGAGTAGTGTTGGCAGTGCACGAGATGTGGGGTGGGGGCGGTGATGTGGCAGACAGAGTGTAGGGGAATGAGTAAGTGTACTCACTTTGGCTGACCTACTTAGGTCATTGAAGCGCCTCCTGCACTGTATACAGGTGCGTGATATGTTGGTGGTGCTGGTGACTTCCTCTGCCACCTCAAGCCAGGCCTTCGTGGTGGCAGAGGCAGGCCACTTCCTCCCGTCCGCCGGGGAGAAGATCTCTGTCCTCCCTTTCCTCCTCACCCCATCCAGTAGGACCTGGAGTGAGGTATCATTAAACTTGGGAGCAGCCTTCCCCCTGGGCTGCTCCATGCTGTAATTTTGGCTCCTTTCTGCAGCATCAGTCAGTGGAGGACTGCCCCTTTAAATAGGGCTCTTCCAGCTGACAGCATATGATGCGGCTGCGCAGTCCGCCCGCTGTGCAACTTTCCAGCGCGAAACCCGGAAGCCAAAGTAAGTGCCTTCATTTAGGCGTGCGGAGCACCCCGAATTCACTGGGTGCGTCACCCACGTGCCCAGTCGACCCCCTGCTACCAACCTGTCTCCCTCCTAAAATCGAGCCCAATATCTCCTTCTTTGGCTGGGTGTCAGTTTTTGTCTGATTAAGCTCCTGTGAAGCACCTTGGGACATTTTACAACATTAAATGTTTAATTCAGCAAAGGAGTACAAAGAGATTGATTAAGAGGGGAAAAATAGAATATGGGAGTAAACTAGCAAGGAACATTAAAAACTGAATGTAAAAGCTTCTATAAATATGTCAAGAGAAAAAGATTAGTGAAGACAAATGTAGGTCCCTTACAGTCAGAAATGGGGGAAATTATAATGGGGAACAAAGAAACTGCAGAACAATTAAACACATACTTTGGTTCTGTCTTCACAAGGGAGGACACAAATAACCTGCCAGAAATGTTAGGGAACCAAGGGTCCAGTGAGAGGGAGGAACTGAAGGAAACCAGTATTAGTAAAAAAAAATAGTTCTAGGTGAATTAATGGGGCTAAAGGCTGACAAATCCCCAGGGCCTGATAATCTACATCCCAGAATAATAAAGGAAGTGGCCCTGGAAATAGTAGATGCATTGGTGATCATCTTCCAAAATTCTATAGACTCTGGAACAGTTCCTACAGATTGGAGGGTGGCAAATGTAACCCCACTATTTAAAAAGGGAGAGAGAGAAAAAACAGGGAATTACAGGCCAGTTAGCCTAACATCAGTAGTGGGGAAAATGCTAGGATCAATTATAAAAGATGTGATAACAGAACACTTGGAAGGCATTAATGGGATTGGACAAAGTCAGCATGGGTTTATGAAAGGGAAATCATGCTTAACAAATCTACTGGAGTTTTTTGAGGATGTAACTAGTACAATAGATAGGGGAGAACCAGCGAATATGGTGTACTTGGATTTTCAGAAGGCTTTTGATAAGGTCCCACACAAGAGGTTAGTGTGCAAAATTAAAGCACATGGGATTGGGGAGAATATACTGGCATGGATTGAGAATTGGTTGACCGACAGGAAACAGAGAGTAGGAATAAACAGGTCTTTTTCCGGGTGGCAGGCAGTGACTAGTGGGGTGCCGCAGGGATCAGTGCTTGGGCCCCAGCTATTCACAATATATATCAATGATTTGGATGAGGGAACTAAATGTAACATTTCCAAGTTTGCAGATGACACAAAGCTGGGGTGGAATGTGAGCTGTGAGGAGGATGCAAAGAGGCTCCAATGTGATTTAGACAAGTTGGGTGAGTGGGCAAGAACATGGCAGATGCAGTATAACGTGGATAAATGTGAGGTTATCCACTTTGGTTGTAAAAACAGAAAGGCAGATTATTACCTGAATGGTGATGGATTGGGAAAAGGGGAGGTGCAACGAGACCTGGGTGTCCTTGTACACCAGTCGCTGAAAGCGTGCATTCAGGTGCAGCAAGCAGTTAAGAAGGTGAATGGTATGTTGGCTTTCATTGCAAGAGGATTTCAGTACAGGAGCAGGGATGTCTTACTGCACTTGTACAGGGCCTTGGTGAGACCACATCTGGAGTTTTGGTCTCCTTATCTGAGGAAGGATGTCCTTGCCATGGAGGGAGTGCAATGAAGGTTTATCAGACTGATTCCTGGGATAGCAGGACTGACGTATGAGGAGAGATTGGGTCGACTAGGCCTATATTCACTAGAGTTTAGAAGAATGAGAGGTGATCTCATGGAAACATATAAAATTCTAACAGGACTAGACAGACTAGATGCAGGGAGGATGTTCCCGATGGCTGGGGAGTCCAGAGCCAGGGGTCACAGTCTCAGGATACGGGGAATGCCCTTTAGAACTGAGATGAGGAGAAATTTCTTCACTCAGAGGGTGATGAACGTGTGGAATTTTCTACCTCAGAAGGCAGTGGAGGCCAAGTCATTAGATGTATTCAAGAAGGAGATAGTTATATTTCTTAATGCTAAAGGGATCAAGGGATATGGGGAAAAAGTGGGAACTGGGTACTGAGTTAGACGATCAGGCATGATCATTTTGAATGGCGGAGCAAGCCCGAAGGGCCGAATGGCCTATTCTTGCTCCTATTTTCTATGTTTCTATGTTAAAGATGCAATATAAATGCAAGTTGTTGTTGCATTTGTTGTCAATCAGTGGGTTTCAAAGATGTCATGCTGGTCTTCCAGTCACTGTCTCCAACCTCACCGCACCCTGCTTTCTTGATAAAGTCAAGCTGAGAGATCCTTGCCGTATGGGATAAACATTCACAAGCAACTATCTATGTCTCCTTCTCCGAATCATTGATATTAAGTGTTTCTGACATTTATGTGAACTTGGCAACTAACACTTGTTCAGCAGTCCACCTAGACAGAGATGACTCATCCAGCCTTTTGAAGTGCCTTTGGCAAATGAGACCATCCATTTCCAGCAAGCAATAATCAAATTAAAGTGGTTATCAATAGCTAGAATCCCAGAAGAGTCTTTTATGATTTGAACCAAGACAGATTTCCAATCTTTCACAATGGGCATCATCATGAAAATGTGTTTGATGACCATTTTTAAAGACACAATGACCGCAGTGTTGCCGAAACATGTCACTTGAGAATTATGTCATCATGATAAAACATCACTGTTTACTGGTGTCCAGGCAAAATTTCGTGAATAGATCAGCCCCATAAATAATGAACAAAAATTGTGGTTTTGAAATAACTGTTAGATTCAGGACTATGAGCTCTCCCAGAGGAGATTGCAATCTCATGAGTATAGTCTGCACCAGCTATTCCCAGTGTTCCTCTTGCTCTCTTTCACTTTCCTGTGATGCTGACAATATATCTGTAATGACTGTAAAACCCCTCTGTCAAAATATAGTGCCTATAGCTTGTAGCCATGTTTGTGCATTCTAAGGCAGTGCCTCAGGCCTGCAGTTAGCTCATAAATGCAAATCTCACCCTTTGGATTTTACAAGTGTTGACAACTTTTGTTACAAAGCGCCTAATAACCTGAAAGATTGCTGGTGGGATAGGCCCCTGGTAACAAAAAGATCATGACATTACTGGTTACATTCTTTCTATTTTGCCAAATGTGAGGGTTTTTGTCTGCGACAATCCCAGCGTTTCATTCATTCTGACTTTGTTCTATAATCATTATGGTATGACAGCACTGTTTTACTGAAAATTAAGGATTTCAAAAAGGGCACAAACCTGATTCTAAATAACATGTCAATGAACCATAAGCAACAGCAAATAGCTCTTATAGAAAGGTTATATGGCTTTTGCTTATATTGTGAAAGGGAAATGAGATGAATTTGAAATATTACTAACCTGAAGAATGATTGTTTATGGAATAGAGTTCTACAAGGAGCAGGCAAAGATTCCATGGTCCAGCTAAGATATCTACTGACTTATTGTTCCAATAATTTCTGATGGATGAGCTATAAATGCAGCCCAAAGTAATACATGATATTATTTCTAAATTATATTATTGTTGAGAAACCAACTTTGGGAAGAATTGCTCTAATTACTTTATGTAGCGACATTGTAAATACATTCAAAAAGGGCATCTTTAACCAAGTCATACACACGAGGATGAGATTCTGAAAATCGAAGCATTGGTAGACAGGGAGCCAATGTAGGTCAGTGAGCACAGGGGTGATGGATGAACGGGTTATGCTACGGGCATCAGATATTTGGATGAGCTCAAGTTTATGGAGGCTGGAAGATGGGAGGCCGGCCAGGAGTGCATTGGAATAGTCGAATGTGGAGGACTAGATGCGGATTTCAGCAGATAACCTGAGTCAGGGGTGGTAGCGGACAATGTTACAGAAGTGGAAGAAGGCAGTTTTTGTGATGGAGAAGATATGGGGTCGAAAGCTCAGCTCAGGATTAAATAGGACGCCGAGATTTTGAATGGTCTGGTGCAGCCTAAGACAGTGACCAGGGAGGGGATGGAATCAGTGGCGAGGGAACGGAGTTTGTAGTGAGGCTGAAGTCAATGGCTTTGGTCTTCCCAGTGTTTAATTGTAGAAAATTGCAGCTCATCCAATACTGGAAGTTGGACACGCAGTCTGACAACAAAGAGGCAGTGGAGGGGTCGAGAGAGGTGGTGGTGAGGTAAAGGTGTCATCAGTGTACATGTGGAACCTGTTGTGTTTTCCAATGATGCCACCGAGGGAAATCACGTATGATGTGAAATAGGTGAGGGCCAAAGATAGATCCTTAGGGGATACCAGAGGTAACGGTACGGGAGCAGGAAGAGAAGCCATTGCAGGAGATTCTCCGGCTACAACTAGATAGGTAAGATTGGAACCAGGTGAGGGCAATCCCACTCAGCTGGACAACGGCGGAGAGGCATTGGAAGCAGATGTTGTGGTCAACCCTGTCAAAAGCTGCAGAGGTTGAGAATGATGAGGTGGGATAGTGCACCATGGTCACAGAGGATGTGCCCTCTCAGGTGAATGTCAAAGACCCCACGGCACTATTTCGAAGATGAGCATGGGAGTTCTCCCTGGTGTCCTGGCCAATATTTATCCCTCAACCAACATCATTAAAACAGATTATCTGGTTCATTATCTCATTACTGTTTGTGGGACCTTGCTGTGTACAAATTGGCTGCCGCATTTCCCTGCTTTACAAAAGTGATTACATTTCAAAAGTACCTAATTGGCTGTAAAGCACCTTGGGATGTCCTGTGGTCATGAAAGGCATTGTATAAATGTAGGTTCTTTTTTTTTTGATTAGGAACCTTTCATTGCTGTGGCAGGGGTGGAAACCTGATTTGGAGAGGTTCAAACATGGAGTTGCGGGAAAGATGGTCACAGAGTTGGGAGGCGACAACACATCCTGGGAGTTTGGAGATGGGGTAGTAGTTTGCAAGGACAAAAGGGCCAAGGGTGGGTTTATTGAGGAGTGGGATGGCAGATTTAATGGGGAGGGGGACAGTATCCGAGGAGAGGGAACCATTTACAATATCAGCTAGCATGGGGGCCCGGAAGGGAAGTTTGGCCGGAATAGGGTCGAGAGAGCAGGAGGTGGGTCTCATGGACACGATGAGCTCAGAAAGGGCACGAGGGGAGCTTGGAGAGAAACTAGAGTTCATGAAGGAAGCCTATAATTTATACTGTTAAAAGTTCTGTGACTATAAGAATGTATGATTCCTGACTGGTCCATGCTAATCACATGACACTGGTCAGGTGGTCAGCATAAACCAATCACAGATGAATCAATTGCAGAAAAGCATCCAATACAGCCATAACTCTCTGAATTTTGTGGCCCACCTCTGCTCCACTCATTCCTGGGCTCACCTGCAATCAGTTCCCCCTTCATACTTGTGCTCACCTTGCTCGCCAGTGCTCTGCTCAATCCCCAGCCCACGTGTACTCTCAAACCCTCGTCCTTTCTCCTTTGTTTTTTTGCTAGCTAATGAGACTTGGCCTTTGCTTATTGCTCACTCCTCACCTTGCTTTGAACTAGCCTAGTATGTCTGTTTCTGCCTTTCCTTTTCAGACCCTGACCAGTGCTGCAAAAGATATAACTGTGCTGATTAAAATGTGACTGGTTGAGTAGCAATAGTATGCAAGAATCAAACAGGACAATGTTCATCCCGATTAAAGTGTGGAGAGTACATTTTATTCAGTACAGGATCAGCTGTTCTTAGACAAACCTCACTAGTTCTGTTTATTATCCCTATAGTCCCAGAACCCTTAAAATAATTAAGTTCTGCTTGAAAGGTTCTCATTTGGCTTGTTTGTTCTCCTAGAGTATTTAAATGAAAGATCAGTACAATTTTTATTTCAGCTTTAAGTTACAATAGTTCACTTATGAATAAACCCTTTAGCCAATTGTCATAATGATATATTTTGGCATGTTCTTGAGATGTTTGTAAACTGTGTATTGTGTCCCTTCTTTCCAGAATATTCCAAGTAACAATTTACATGTAGTCATGGTGATCGAAGCTTTTACTTTACCATTTCCCACAGAACTTTTGCTGCTGAAAGATTTATCATCTACAGAACTCGGTAGTGTGATTGGATTGAAAAATGTCTTTTTGTTTCCACTGAAACCGGGCATGAATCCAATTCAGACCGGTGGGATGAAATTTTCCTCTGTCTGTTATATCGATGAATGAGGAAGCCAATTTGCACACAGCAAGATCCCACAAACAGGAAATGAGGCGAATGACCATTTAAACAGTTTTTGGTGCTGTTGCTTGAGAGAAAAGGCCAGAACTCTGGGAGATCTCCCTGTCCTCCTCCTAATGGGATCTTGTACATCCTCCTGTTACGTCTTTTACATCAATAAATTAATGCTGCAAGATCTTGCCTACATTGCAACCTTAAAATAATTAATTGTGTGAAGTGCTCTGGCATGTTTTAAGACGCTACGTAAATGCAAGCCTTTTTTTTCACCATGCCACATAAACAGTTAATTGTTACTCCCTGCCTCATTTATTGTAGCAAGCAAGCAATTATATTTAGCAGAGGTCCATTGCATCGACCATTCATGACCGTGCTGTACGGCTTCATTCCAAGCATCAGAGAGTTACACTGGATTGGTCCTCATCTGATAGAGCCAGGTTAGCCGAGGATGGCCCCGTGGCTGACTCCAATCTGGAGCAGGTTGACGTACCATCCTGACTTCAAATCTGATCTTCAGTGCCCTATTTACGGGAACTTTGTCTCTGTGAAGGCCCAAGTGACCAAAGTGGGCCCAGTGGCGACAATTAATGATGACTTCAATCGAGTCCGGTTTTTGCTGTTACATTCTGTAATCGTACCATCTAATTCCCAGCAATCATCTCTAACAGCGCATATGGCCTCGCCCCTCCCTATCTCTGTAACCTCCTCCAGCCCTACAACCCTCTGAGATCTCTGCGTTCCTCTTGCCCATCCCCGATTTTCAACGCTCCGTCGCCTTCAGCCGTCTAGTTCCTAACCTCTGGAATTCCCTCCCTGAACTTCTCCACCTGTCCAGCTCTCTCTCCTCCTTTAAGACATTCTGTAATACCTACCTCTTTGACTAGGCTTTTGGACACTTGTCCTGATATCTCTATGTGGCTTGGTATCAAATTTTATCTAATAATGCTTCTGTGAAGCACTTTGGGATGTTTTACTACGTTAAAGGAGCAATATAAATGCAAGTTGTTGTGTAGATGGGAAAGTCAGTCAATGTGCTGGAATTTTGCATGTGAGGACAGGATTTGCACAGTGTCCAGGCTCACACACAAGGGTTGGTTCCATGATCCCATGCTTCAAACGGAGAAGCTGAGCTCGAAGGCAGCAGGGATTGGAGGCAGGACTACGACACTTCTCCGACCTATGCTTTTTATAGGCATTGTTCCCAGCTGGAAGCACGGGTCATGGAATTAGCTCTGTGAAGAATGGCTGCATCTTGAGTGAGATCTAGGAGTACGACAGCAAAGAGTCAACACCCTGAGCAGAGAAAAAAATTGGTGAGGGGAAAAGAAATACTCTTATAATGCTTTTTATTGTGTTAACTGTTGGACATAAGGCATCTCTCATTTTACTTGTGGAACTTTTGATAAAATTTGATGCTTATATCCCATTACATTCTGTGGGTGTGTAGTCAATGGAATAATGGTTTCCACATCTGGTGCCAATTAATAAATTCATTGAGTTAAACTTTGACCTCAAGCTTATTTTGGCAATGGTTCAGCAAAATCATTTTTTTTACTTGTAATGCATAAAACATTCCCTGCCCACCCACATTCTCCACTAACTAGAAGACTCTCAATGTCCTACTACAGCCTTTTGAGATATCTGCCATACTACAGCCTTTGAAAACAGATGTTTTGAATGCAGTATTGAAAACTAAGATTTATATAAAGGTGCAGGGGTAGATGGTAATCGCCATTCATTAAAAAGATTGAAGTCTTTACTTCAGAGTATAAAGCCTTCATTTGCCCTGAATAGAGCAGGTGCTCTAGTGTTTGAAGTCTAAAAATATTAGATATATTCATATGAGTCGATGTTGCTCTTTCTTATTCCCATAGTCCTTTAACCTTAGTAATATAGCTACAGTGGTGCTTGAAATGCTCCTATCTTCATACTGGAGCTTGTATTTGCCCATAACTTAGGGCCGTAAATCACCAACGGCAGTTCAGACTTGCAGTTAATCCTTTTTTATAAATTGTACTGTATTATTTTGATATTTGGGAAAAGGCTGTGAATGCAGTACTGAATTCTCAGCGATGTAACAAAAATATTATTACTGAAGTTTTGTTTGCTCCTCTATCTTCTCCTGAAGGCAGAGCCTCATCCTGGCGTACAGCTGCACTGACACTAGTAGTCCTCACCCAAGCAGCCGATCTTCATGTGTTAGCCATTAGGGCATTGGCTTGCAGGGCTATCTAGACCCGAGTGGGAAGAACCCCGGCCCCTAGTGGCGTTATAATTGTCAAGGATGGGCAGGGACATCACAGCCAAGCCCAACATCCACCATCAGCAGGAACCTGGCTGAATTTTATCTTCAGTAGCTGAGGGGTACTGATGTCACATGAACAATCTAGTGTTGCCTTGGCTGAGATCAGCTAAACCAGCAGATACCAGAGATTCAACTTGTGGCTTCCTGCTCCCTATGGTTCTGAACAGTAGCACACTATAAATGTAGCCACTCGACAGTCTGGGAAATCTCGTCCCAACATCTGTTCCTTCTGCACTGACTCACTGCACTTTCCTACTCAAACTCATTCTTTCCCAGGACCTCAAAAGCATTGACTTCATTTAGCTTTTTCTTCTAACTACAATCTACAAGGCTTCAAAGCATGGCGTCGTTTAACCATGGCTTGATTGTTTTAATCTTCAATCTTACTCTTTTCAACCTTTTATTTTGATCAGCCGAGTGTCTGACCCACGTGGAAACTCATCATCATGTTTACAAACTAAGTTACTGTTTGTCCAATGCAGATTGCATTCTCTTCCATAGAGAACCACTTACCTAAACCCAGACAGCTTAACTGGCAGTTGGCAAAACCAAAGCTTGGAGACTCCTAAGTGTGCGTTGGGATACTGCTGGGATTTAACCAGCTATAACAGCACAAATGCAGGATATAAGTAATCACCCCACTGTCCAGATAGGATTTATTTAACCATTAGGGCATTGGCTTGCAGGGTTAGCTAGAGCTGAGTTGGAAGAATCTCAGCCCCCAGTAACATATCTCTATCTCTGCTGTTTCCATCAGTGGCCCAAATTGGCTGATCAATCATCAACAGCAAGCTGGGGTGCAGACCCACCTGGTTCAGGTATCAGATTATTGAATCTGCCACAGCATGTTGATTTGGATGTCAACTTCCATCAACAGACTATCAATTTGGAGCCACCTTAATCCCAAAGATACCCACTTACATTCCCTCCATCACCCGAGGAAGATAGAGGATGGATTTCACCCTTGACTAAATCCTGCATTGTGGGTCTTGGCTGTGCACTTGGGCTTCTAATATATGAAAAAAAATCACTGCAGCGAGGATAGCTGAATGATTGGGTTCACCAATCAGTGCCGACAATACTGTGCTGATTTGGCCATTTAAAAAAAAAATTCAAAATATACTTTATTTCATAGAATTTAAAGATACACACAGTGCAATGTAAATATCACAATTCCAAATCAGTACAATTCAAACCAAAACATTACAGATTGTACACAGTGATCTCATTATTACAATTCCAACACAGTATTTTTTATGACTCATGGTGTACAATGCAAGGTGGGGTGGCCTTACCCCATAGAACCTTTGCGTAGGTTGCACCTCACCTCAGTGCATCCCGCAGCATGTCCTCCTGGACCGTGGACATTGTGAGATGCAGTGAATGTACAGGTTATTTTATTTCTCTCTGATTTTTCATACCTGCCTCTCCCATTATCATGTTTTACCACTTGTTGGTCCTCCACACACACCCTACAACAACTGGCTGAGGTCAGCAGCCTTCCATCATACGCCCACCTACAGCAATTCATTCTGGCAATACAGAGGGCACTGCATTCATGAAAAAGTTTCAAAAATCTTTTTCCCCCCATTTATTTACAATCTCATGTCGCAATGATGTAAATTGCATTAACACATCACCATGTCATTTATGTCACCTTGCTGAAAACATCACATGGCTCCCCCAACGCTTCCCCCTCCCAAACAGAAAATGGTTCATCAAAAACTTTTTTCATAAAGACAGTGCTCCTTTAAATTAACAGCTTGTAACAAGAAAAATGAAATATCTCTTCTGTTTATAATCCTAATTGAAGAATGCTGACAAAATGTCTTCCCTATTTACATGACAATAGCCACTTGACTCTAATAATCTCTTTTTTTATAAAGAAATACCATCATATCTTCAATGAACTCAATTTTAGACCAAAGATCTGAATCAATTTGAATTGGTTTGGTTTGGCTCAAAATCTCGATTCTGACCCTTTAAAGAAACAAAAGCAGAAAGGTTGAGATCTCTAAGGTCAAGATCATCAGTCATTGCCTCTGTGATGGGATTTCCCCTATTTTATTTACATTTCTTAATGTTCCCACTGCATGTCTTAGTATTCCACTATTCCCAACTCCTTAATGCTACTCTAGGGAATACTCAGATAAAATGATTCTTTTTCTATATACACTCGCTATATTTCTCCAAGTTGTAATAGCTTCATTCTGCAATCCTAACAATGCAAAACCTGAGATGTGTCATGATTTAACAATGTAATAATTGTAGATCTGGACTAACACTTTGGCCTGTTTTCCAGGAAGTATGAGTTAAGGTACTTGTAGCTGAATTATGGTTGCCAGGGCACAAGCCAAAATATTACTCCATGTGTGTTTGCACTTCTTATTCGCTGGTCAGTTGTGTTTGAACATTATGGATCTGGAGGTTTGGAAAGGTTTGGTAGATAAATCCTGAATCTACATACCAGGAGTTCATAGCTTTCAGCACTTGAAATATATGCACATACTTGAGAATGTGAATTTAAATTTGATATGTGGCCCCCAAGGAACAAAAGCTTGGACACTTCAAGTTAAGAACTTAAGTAGTAGAAGCAGCAATAGGCCAAAAGGTCCCTCGAGCCTGCTCCGCCATTCAATAAGATCATGGCTGATCTTCAACCTCAACTCCACTTTCCCGCAAAATCCCCATATCCCTTGATTCCCCTAGAGTCCAAAAATCTATTGATCTTAGCCTTGAATATACTCAACGACTCAGCGTCCACAGCCCTCTGGGGTACAGAATTCCAAAGGTTCACAATCCTCTGAGTGAAGAAATTTCTCCTCACCTCAGTCTTAAATGGCAGACCCCTTATCCTGAGGCTATGCCCTCTAGCTCTAGATTCCCCAGCCAGGGAAACAGCATCTCAGCATCTACCCTGTTAAACCTTCTCAGAATCTTATATGTTTCAATGAGATCACCTCTTATTCTTCTAAACTCCAGAGACTGTAGGCCCATTCTACTCAATCGCTCCTCATAGGACAACATCCCAGGAATCAATCTAGTGACCCTTTGTTGCACTGCCTCTAAGGCAAGTATATCCTTCCTTAGGTAAGGAGACCAAAACTGTTCTCCAGGTGTGGTCTCGCCAAAGCCCTGTACAATTGCAGCAAGACTTCCTTACTCTTGTACTCCAACCCCCTTGCAATAAAGGCCAACATACCATTTGCCTTCCTAATTGCTTGCTGTACCTACATGTTAACTTTCTGTGTTTCTTGTACAAGGACACCTAAATCCCTCTGAACACCAACATTTAATAGTTTCTCACCATTTAAAAAATGTTCTGTTTTTCTATTCTTCCTACCAAAGTGAATAACCTCACATTTCCCCACATTATACTCCATCTTCCATCTTCTTGCCACTCACTTAACCTGTCTATATCCCTTTGCAGACTCTGTGTGTCCTCCACACAGATTACTTTCCCATCTAGCCTTGTATCGTCAGCAAACTTGGATACATTACATGCGGCAACTAAATGATTCAACTAAATCATTAATATAGATTGTAACTAGCTGAGGCCCAAGCACTGATCCTTGCGGCACCCCACTAGTTACAGCCTGCAACCTGAAAATGACCCGTTTATTCCTACTCTTTGTTTTCTGTCCGTTAACCAATCCTCTATTCATGCTCATATATTACACTCAACCCCATGAGCCCTTATCTTATGTAACAACCTCTTGTGTGGCACTTTATCGAATGCCTTTTGAAAATCCAAATATGCTACATCCACTGGTTCCCCTTTATCTACCCTGCTAGTTACATCCTCAAAAAACTTTTAATGGATTTGTCATACATGATTTCCCTTTTCATAGAACCATGTTGACTCTGCCTAATCATATTATGATTTTCTAAATGCCCTGTTACCACGTCCTTTTATAATAGATTCTAGCATTTTCCCGACGACTGATGTCAGGCTAACTGGCCTGTAGTTCCCTGTTTTCTCTCTCCCTCCTTTCTTGAATAGCGGGGTTACATTTGCTACCTTCCAATCCATGGGGACCATTCTAGAATCTAGGGAATTTTGGAAGACCACAACCATTGCATCCACTATCTCTGCAGCCACCTCTTTTAGAACCCTAGGATGTTGGCCATCAGGTCCAGGGGATTTGTCGGCTTTTAGTCTCTTTAATTTCTCCAGTACTTTTTCTTTACTAATCTTAATTACTTTAAGTTCCTCACTGGTTCCCCACTATTCCTGATATGTTTTTTGTGTCATCCACTGTGAAGATAGATACAAAATATCTGTTCAACGTCTCTGCCATTTCCTTATTCCCGATTATAATTTTTCCTGTCTGAGCCTCTAAGGGACCCATGTTAAACTAAAAGTGGTGGGTTTGCTGCACATTTTGTTATACTAGAACATTTTTCTTCAAAGGGTGTCATAAATATGGTACATTTAAACACTTTGTATATATTAATATTGCTTAGAAGATAAAAATGTTTTATGAATCATGTTCTTTTAATCATGTCAGAGGTTCCAAACATCATTCAAATCGGACTTGTGGTGCTGGAGGAGTAATCACGTCAATAATATGGAAATTGGCAGTTTAAGTAATTCAGAAGAGATCTCTGTGTAATAGGCTAATCTGGAAATTTAATTCAGTTGGGGTAATGGCTAATTGTTGAGTCTAAACCACTGATGAAGAATATATGGATAACAGTAACTAACCATTGCTGAATCACCATTGACCATTTGGTGAATGAACGTTATTTCCCAAGTCAGTCAAAGCTTAAAGGAATTTGTCGAATGGCAAACTGGGGACTTATACCACGGCTCTGGGCTCTTTCCTATTTATCATTACAGGATTTTAAAATATGTATATTTTAACGTTTTATTTTATAAGGAAACCCTAGGCTCAGAGTGGGAGCCAGGCAAAGTAGAAGAATGGGGAATTAAGAAGAGACAGCGTGAGAACAGGACTCGGGGAGGATGTGGTGTGAGATCAGGACTCGGGGAGGATGTGTGAGATCAGGACTCGGGGAGGATGTGTGAGATCAGGACTCGGGGAGGATGTGGTGTGAGATCAGGACTCGGGGAGGATGTGTGAGATCAGGACTCGGGGAGGATGTGGTGTGAGATCAGGACTCGGGGAGGATGTGTGAGATCAGGACTCGGGGAGGATGTGGTGTGAGATCAGGACTCGGGGAGGATGTGTGAGATCAGGACTCGGGGAGGATGTGGTGTGAGATCAGGACTCGGGGAGGATGTGTGAGATCAGGACTCGGGGAGGATGTGGTGTGAGATCAGGACTCGGGGAGGATGTGTGAGATCAGGACTCGGGAAGGATGTGTGAGATCAGGACTCAGGGAGGATGTGTGAGATCAGGACTCGGGGAGGATGTGGTGTGAGATCAGGACTCGGGGAGGATGTGGTGTGAGATCAGGACTCGGGGAGGATGTGTGAGATCAGGACTCGGGGAGGATGTGGTGTGAGATCAGGACTCGGGGAGGATGTGTGAGATCAGGACTCGGGGAGGATGTGGTGTGAGATCAGGACTCGGGGAGGATGTGTGAGATCAGGACTCGGGGAGGATGTGGTGTGAGATCAGGACTCGGGGAGGATGTGTGAGATCAGGACTCGGGGAGGATGTGTGAGATCAGGACTCAGGGAGGATGTGTGAGATCAGGACTCGGGGAGGATGTGGTGTGAGATCAGGACTCGGGGAGGATGTGGTGTGAGATCAGGACTCGGGGAGGATGTGTGAGATCAGGACTCGGGGAGGATGTGGTGTGAGATCAGGACTCGGGGAGGATGTGTGAGATCAGGACTCGGGGAGGATGTGTGAGATCAGGACTCGGGGAGGATGTGTGAGATCAGGACTCGGGGAGGATGTGGTGTGAGATCAGGACTCGGGGAGGATGTGTGAGATCAGGACTCGGGGAGGATGTGGTGTGAGATCAGGACTCGAAGAGTTCGATTTCCTCAACAAAACAGAACTTACATTTATAAGTTATTGTCACATAAAATAAAATACAATCACGTTGAGAATTGTTTGTATTTCCTCTGGCCATATCAAGAAAGCTGAATTTTACATGAAGTATATGGGAGGTTACAAAAACTGCCTAAATAACTATATGTTTACTCTGTTTATTTTCAGTTTGGAGTAATCTAAACAGAGTGAAACATTAGATTAACAGTTGTGTTTATTGCTCCCGATTCTCTGCAGCAGATGGGACTGTGTAATACAGATGAGGAAACCTCCAGGAAGGTGGCTGTGATTGGGAATCCAGTTGTTTCATCCATCGCCTCAATATTGATGGAGAGGTGGCGAAGTTTGGATGAATTTTAGATCAGAGCAATGGTGAAATATGGTAGGAACAGGGCAGAGCATCTGGTTCTAGTGTTGAGTTTATTTTTGTTGCATTTTCTTCCCTCCCCTCTCCTAAAAGTACTAACATATACACTGGGATACAAATGGCCAAACTTTTTACGTGAGCCTAGGCAGTGACTGTTGCCAGGTTATTTAACCGTGGGGTGGAAGAACATAACAACTGAGCTGTCCCTATCGGAGCAGAGGGGTGAATAGGAAAATCGACCCCGTGAAGCATCTTTGCTTACCACTTCACAAGGACCACAATGTTCTCAGAGACGACCTGGTTAACTATGCAATCACAATATCGTCAATTCCTCCACCATCAGCAGTTCCACACCTTTTAATATTAACTTGCACAGTCGTGATATCACGATCCACTCTCTCATATCTTGCACCTTGATGTGGAGATGCCGGTGATGGACTGGGGTTGACAATTGTAAACAATTTTACAACACCAAGTTATAGTCCAACAAATTTATTTTAAATTCCACAAGCTTTCGGAGGCTTCCTCCTTCCTCAGGTGAACGGTGTGGAACCTGAGGAAGGAGGAAGCCTCCGAAAGCTTGTGGAATTTAAAATAAATTTGTTGGACTATAACTTGGTGTTGTAAATCTTGCACCTTGTCAGCACTGCAGGTTAACATTTAATTAGCTTGCTCTACATTGGCCTATATGTGATTCACTTCACCGATTGATTATTTCGGGAGGTCTTGCTTAATCTGTGTATTTATAGCTGAATGTATTGGTGAACTTAATGATGATGCTCTGGTTGTAAACTCAGCTAGTTCTTTCCTCTGACTAGCCTCCAGATTGGTCTATCTGTGCTTTTGCATCTCTCCTAATACCTAATTAAATTAAGACTTGTATATTTTAGCATTGGAGTAATTAACTGTCACAAAATAGATTTTGTTTAATGTTAGTTCATCAGTTACTGTTTAGAAATGTGATTTTCATTTCCACTTAGAAAGTTTATAATTGAAATACAGCTGTTGAAGGCCATACCTTTTTGGTAGCATCGAAGGCCCATTGGTGGGGGTTGTGCTGGTGATTTCCAATGTGGTGAGTTGGGCTGCTGGAGAGATATTAAGCTGAGGTGTGGTGCTTCCCCAGATGGAGCAGGAGTGAGGCTTGGAACAAAAGAAAACCTGGAATAAGAAGATGCCTTTAGACCTACCCAAGCTGCTCATTCATTGACAACTTGTAATCATTCCCGGGATATGGGCATCACTAGCAAGGCTAGCATTTATTGCCCATCCCTCGTTGCCCTTAAGAAAGTGGTGGTGGGCCTTCTTCTTGAATTGCTGCAGTCCATGTGGTGAAGGTTCTCCACAGTGCTGTTAGGTAGGGAGTTTCAGGATTTTGACCCAGCGACAATGAAGGAATGGAAATACATGTCCAAGTCGGGATGGTGTGTGAGTTAGAAGGGAACTTGGAGGTGATGATGTTCCCATGCACCTGCTGCCCTTGTTCTTCCAGGTGGTGGAGGTCATGAGTTTGGGAGGTGCTGTCGAAGAAGCCTTGATGACTTTCTGCAGTGCATCCTGTAGATAAAATACGCTGCAGCCACGGTATACCATGGTGAATGTTTAAGCTGGTTTGTCCTGGATGGTGTCAAACTTCGAGTATTGTTGGAGCTGCACTCATCCAGGCAAGTGGAGAGTATTCTATCACACTCTTGACTTGTGCCTTGTAGGTGGTGGAAAGGCTTTGCAGAGTTAGGAGGTATGCCACTCGCTGCAGAGTATCCAGCCTCTGACCTGGTCTAGTAGCCAGGGCATCTGCGTGGCTGGTTCAGCTCAGATTCTGGCCTCTGGCAACCCACGCGACATTGATGGAGGATTTGATGATCGTAATGTCATTGAATGTCAAGGGCAGGTGGTTAGACCCTCCCTTGTTGGAGATGGTCATTGCCTGGCACTTGTCTGGTGCGAATGTTACTTGCCACTTATCAGCCCAAGCCTGGATGTTATCCAAGTCTTGCTGCATGAGGGCACGGACTGCTTCATTATCTGAGGAATTGTGTATGGAGCTGAACAGTGGGTAATCATCAGCGAACAGCCCCACTTCCGATCTTATGATGGAGGGAAGGTTGTTGATGAAGGAGCTGAAGATAGTTGGGCCAAGGACGCTGCCCTGAGGAATTCCTGCAGCAATGTCCTGGGGACAAGATGATTGGCCTCCAACAACCATAACCATCTTCCTTTGTGCCAGGTATGACTCCAGCCACTGGAGAGTTCCCCCGATCCCCATTGACTTCAATTTTACTAGGGCTCCTTGGTGTTACACTTGGTTGAATGCTGCCTTGAGATCAAGGACAGTCACTCTCATCTCACTTCTGGAATTCAGTTCTTTTATCCATGTTTGGACTGAGGCTATAATGATGTCTGGAGCCGAGTGGTCCTGGCGGAACTCAAATTGAGCATCGGTGAGCAGGTTATTGGTGGGTAGCCTAAAGAAACAAGCCTAATCCTGAATTGGGAGCCTCAGGCTCAATTCAGAGTTCTTGGCTAGAGAGTCATTGCTTAGTTGGACTTTTCCATGCTCCACACGGTTCCCTATTATGCATGTGTGGCCTGAGGACCAATGATGCATGTGTGATGTTTGAAATAACTCAGTAACTTTCCTGATGGTTCCCAGCCTGCTCCCCAAATTGTTCTCTCCCCAGTGCAGCTATAGCTACTTTCCAGCCCCCTTGGTGCGGCTGCAGATGCTTTCTCAGCTCGGCTGATCACCCCAGGCCACTCCCACATGTTCCTCCCCAATCTGCTCAGTCCCCTGCCGTAGCTGCAGCCACTTTCAGATACCCTGGTGCGGCAGTGGTGATGCTGGCCTGGCTGGTTTCCTAGGCCTTGATGTGGCTGCAGTCATTTCCTAAGGCCTGGCCGTGCTCCCTGCCCCTTTTCCCCGTATACTGCCCCAATATGTTCCCCTTACGCCAGTGCTGCCGAACAACACAATCCCCTGGTGCTGTTACATCCCAGGACAATCCACCCCCATGTTACAGCCAACCTCCACCCTCCTGGCCCGTGTACTGTCAAGCCCCGTATTCTTTATCCCAAATGCTGCATTTTGTTCCCCCACGCTGCCATACCCGAGGACTCTCCATGCTGCCAACAAATCCTACGTTCCCTGCCCCAAGGGCTACCAAATCCCAATCCCCATCCTTCCTAGTGCTGCTAAATGCAACCACTACCTCTCCTCAGCCCTCCCCTCCCCCCACCCCGCTTGCAAACCCGAGGAACACTCCCTTTACAGTGCTGCCAAATTTCAGAGCCCCCCACCCCCCCCCCCCCCCCACACCCTCCGCCAGTGCCAGCAAACCCCAGCACTCTCTGCAGTTCCTCCAAACTTCGGAATCTCCCAAATACTGACAAACTTCAGGACTGCCTCCGCTGCATCTATAACCCCCACCCCCGAGAGCACTCAGACCCTAGTCCCTGTCTGAGTGCTCCTGAACTCCAACATTGACCAGTGCTTCCACAACCCTCCTCTCCTTTCCCAGGATACTGGCAGATCTCACACTTCTGAGATTTTGAGGTTTGAAAGCACTGCAAAGAATCCTGGGCTTTTGATAAAGTGCCACATGAAGCTACTGGGTGCTAAAATTAATTTCCATGGCATCAAGGGCGATATGGACAGATAGATTGCAAATTGGCTAAAGGACCATAGGCAAAGGATGGTTTTAAATGGGACTGCTTCCCAATGGGATCCAGTCACTACTGGGGTGCCCCAGGATTCCATGCGAGGTCTCCCCCTGTTTATTAATGATATGGAGCAGGGCACAGCCACTACAGTTATTAAGTTCATAGATGATACTAAATTGTGCAGTAGAGACAGAACCTTCAAAGAAGGAAGCAGATTACAACTGGATTTGGATAGACTGGGGAAGTGGGCCCAAGATTGACAAATGTCCCTCAATGAGGAAAGTGTGCAATTATTAACACAGGCAATCAGAATTCAGGTATAGAGTACAACATGAGTAGGTGTAGGTTAAAGGTGACAGGAAGGGAGAGAGACTTGGGAGTGATTATTGATCACTCCCCAAAGGTTCAAGTACCAAGGAGCTGGGCCATGCAAATGGCCTGGACCACTGAAGAATTATACATTTTATTTTATTAAAAACGTTTGCAGGTTGGCTCCCTTGCTCAGTGGGGTGGTGGGTGAAAGGGCCATTGCCAGGGCTGGGCAGGGGGCCTTGGCAACCTTGGCCTTGAGTATATGAGTTCCAGAGTTTCTGCTGGGCAAGTGATGGAGATGTGCCCAAAATGTCACTTGCACCTAACTGATCCATGCAAATGAGGTACCTCCTCACTGACCCCACGAGATCTGACAGGATCAGTGTTGGAGGGCCTCACCGGGCGTGATCTCAGCATGACCACCAGGATCACAACCCGAGGAATTTCTGGGTCATTATCTCACCCCGCAGTGCACCCATGGCCCAGACTCCATTTTCCATCAATACTCCCAGACAGCAACCTTCCCTTAACTCCTCCATGGCACTAGTCTTCTCTGTCCGCTGCCTCACATGTGCCAACGAGACTCACCACCCCTTGCTACCTCTCGCCCCTACCTCTCCACTGCCTTCCAAGCTGAATCCCCTCTTTCTCCTGCACAGTCTCTCCCTCCCTGATTCCTTTATCCACCCCCAATCTGGTGCCTATTGATCACCATTGTGCTGTTAATCCTCGGCGATTAAAAGGTAGGAGTTAAAAATTCAGTATATAGATAAGTAAACATAACTGAGAGCTATAAGGAAAGAGCTAGAACAGAGAAGGGACGGAGTGAAAGACAAACATTCAGACACAATGAGAAAATTACCTAAGCCATAGAGAGAGAAAGAAAAAGGATTGAGAACAACACAGAAAGAATTAGAGTAGGAAATAAGGAGACAATTGCAGGAAGAGAAAAAATACTTTTTATTTTTCTCTTGGAGCCATAGCATAGGGGATCAGCTGTATAATATGATAATACATTGTGCATTTCACATCATGACACCACTGTGGTAATAAATATTAAGCTCACCCATGAGCAACACCACTGACGATCCATTGCTTGATGACTCCTCCTGAGAAAGGAGAAAGCACTGGCTAAAGTTCTTAAATTGACTAACAGCTAAAAGTAATGAGTAATCTCAGTGGCTATGGACGAAATTAGGTAACAACTCTGACAGGAGATGTCAGGACTGTATTCCTGGGAAAGGAGCAGTCATCCAGAGAACGGACACGAAGCTCGGATTTCCCATTCGGCATTGTTTTAACACCAGCGGGAATCCATTCATTTTAAATAAGTTTCTGCCAGCATTAAAATAAATGTCAATCAGAAAATCCAGGCTAGACCTTTTAAGTCGAGACACCCGAAAAGGCACGTGTGAATGAAGATCAAAGAATGAAGGTTAAGCCTTTAATGATAAGGAACATTAAAAACATAACAGTTCGGGTTTATTCCAAACCCAGTCAACCAAATTGCTTGATTAGAATTGGTCCAATTTATTCTTCTCCAGAAGCAAAAGTGCAGGAGTTCAGTGGTATGATGTTATATATAATATAATAATACTCATTATAACAAAATAGCCCCCTTTCCTGGATGTCAGGAAAAGTGGTGGGGCGATGCCAGCCACTGGAATTCCCCTAATGTAGGCCTGCAAGGAGCGAGTATACATTAGTTTTCAGGGCCACATCCTGATGCAGGTGGTCCCCAGTAAATTCTGCAGAGCTGGTGCCCTTATGACAGCCAACTGTGAAGCAATTGGCTACCTAAGGGTACAGGACATTTTAGAAAAGAGCCGGGTTTTTTGTTTTGTTTTGATAGAAGAGTCTTCATTCTGTCACACAGGCACTCCGTTCTAGTGTTTGGTCTCTGCCGCTAGTCTGTCCCACCTAGAGGGTGCCCACCCATTTTATGTAAATATTCCGGACCCTGGGAGTTTGGACTGGGTCAGCAAATAAGGAAGCAGCGGATTTTCAACCCGATAATGTCCAGACCGTCTATTTTGCCTCTGACCTATTTAATTGGGTAATAGATTAGTTATCCGAATGCACTTCCCTTATATTCACCTCGAAGCCCGAGATAAAATCCACCCAAAAGGGGATGAGGCATAACTCAGTGCTTTGATGCATTTGACATCATGTACTCCAGCATAAGGTGAGGTGGAAAGTTCACGATCACCGATAGATAGATAGGGATGTCGATTTTTATGATATAATTAATGGCTGCTGCTCAACATGTTTTTCTTTTCTTTTTTTCAGTTCCTTTTTTTTAAAGTTTGTTGCAGCCATTCTGCAGCTGGAAAACTAGGCAACTGCTGACTCAAATACAAATTCAGCTCCGTGAGTCAGCCCTTCAGGGAGGTATTGGTTAAACCAGACTGAGACTTACATTTTTTCTCTTGTTGGACACATTCCTTAGTTGTCGATCTGAGTGCTTTAAAGAAAAAAAAATCACAAAATATGTGACAAAATGTATCAGCTAAGCTGCTTTCGCACAAAGGGCTTCATGAATACTGTAAAATTTCATTGCAAGCACCAATAAGGAGATGGTCTTAAACATAGCAAGGATGTGTAAGATATGATGCTTACCAGAATGTGGGCTTAAATCATATAGAGGGAACCATTATATCTTTACATTAACATTTCTGGTGTCTGTTGTGTAAATTGAGTCTGTCTACATCACAAGCATTGAGTCTGTTGTCTACACTGTGATTTCTGCTATTAAGCAGTCCGTCACTTCCTCCTTTGTCATTAGTTAAGTGTTTATGTCTCTCCCCTAATTGATTATTTTCTACTTCCATTATTTACCAATCCTATTGATCAAAACCTTTCTGCCAAATTACATTCAACTAAAAAAAAAATGTATTCTAACAGATATGATTGCCTTGGTAATTACTCATCCAACTCTCTTTACAGTCCCAAAATTTAAAAAATCACTCTTACCCATAAACTTGATGTAACATTTTGAGAGACTTGTGTATTACATTCTTTCACATGACCACAAATAGGAATGAATGTGTTTCAGAAACAACCAGAGTTAAGTTGGAAGTTGTCTTTACTCTGTCTGTTAGTATTAGCCTGAGTGTAACCATTGACAGCATGGGTATGTATCGCCTTTTGGAGCAGATAAGGGAACATGGTGGGCATCACGTGGTCTCTAGTGCATTATACTGTAATTAAGGGGTAACTGTTGGTTTAGTGGCATTCTATCTCAATCATAGCACACAGAAGGGTGAAGATTTCAATTCATAGGGTACTTTGATCTGCTTATGGGAACTATCTTTTGCTGTGATTAAAAGACAAAATTGCTGGGAGAAAACCTGAAACACAGCACTTGACTCCAGTAACTTCCTCTGCTTCAACAAATAGCCTGACACACTGTCAGAGTGGAAGAACCATCTTTACCCCTCCCCGACAATGTACAATGCCTATGGCGAATTGTCACCACTAGGAGTAGAGGGGCAACTAGCAACAACAACTTGCATTTATATAGCACCTGTATTAGTTAAGTAACACTCATCACCACTCCAACCCCACTTCCTATGTTAATTCCAAATCCATTAACTAACATTAAGAAATATCTCAAATAGGGGTAAGGAAAATGGAACCGAGCTGGAAGGGCAACTGAAAGCTTGGTCAAAGAGACGGGTTTCGAGGAGGTTTTTAAGAGGAAAAATTTGGGAAGAATATTTCAATAAAAAAGCATTTAAATATTCATCTAGTGTCACGAGAATCCATATCAGTGCGACATTTAAAAATGCCGATGTCATTACATACTTACAAAATCTTACTCAAAATCTTTTACGTAAGATTTGAGTTGTTCTTTTTAAAACAAAATTATACTCCAGCCAATGTGCAGGACTAACAACGCAAACAAGTCTACTAAACGTGCTGCATTTGATGTGGTCATGATCTCACACATGTATTGACTGAGTTGGAAATTTTCAGCATTTTTTTGCTTTCCTTTGCCAGAAAGTAAGAGAGCATTGTTCATATCCCAGCATTTGTAGCAATAGTGAAGGTCCGCTATCAAAACTATAGATCTTCTTGTTTGATTTCAAAGCTGGTTTGGATGCTGGGATAGCATGACCTCCATCATCAGCTCACATTTTGTCACTCTCCAGTGAAAGAAAGCAAGAAAAAAACCACTCACAGAATCAGACATGCCACCTAGAAAGCTGACGTCGTTCCCATAAAGCTAACAATTCAAAAAGAGACCTGAATCTTATGACACATGAAGACAAGGAGCTAGGCTGAAAGTGCACTGGGACTTGAGCAGAGCTGATCATAATTTGAGCTTCAGGTGGTCTCAATGTTTGATCACTTTTATTGCAGAATTCCAGTCAGCAATAGATTGTCAGATTTAGAAATGCATCAAGGTAATCTTGTAAAAGGTTGGATGAGTAGGCGAGATAGGCCAATGGCCTATCCATGCCTGAAAATTGTTACTATGCTACTGTAGGGTTTATTCACCAATGCTGCACTCTCACACTCGAAGGAAGGACAGGAGATAAGTCCTTATCAGACTGTGGCTCTATCTCTGTCCCACATTCCTTGTGAGTGTGACTCCCCACCAGAGGAGCAGTATCATTGAATTTACCACATGTTAGCTAGAAGTTAAAATCTAACATAGGCCAAAGCACAACAGCAGCAATGGTGGAATTGGAAACTTACTGAAGGGGCTCATAAAGACTGAAAGCGTGAGATTTGATGAGGGGAGGGTTTGGGCCTTGCCTCCCTGAGAAACTTTTCCATTTTCTACTGTACCTACTTTAATTTCTCCTAGAAGGGTTACAGACATATTAAATATTGAAATAAAAGTGGTTGTAGGGACTTCAATCCGACGTGACAGGGTCCAGTTAATTTTATTGGGAATCTAACCCCAGGTACATTGGACTAATTTGTGAACTGGGGCCTTATACAATGTGGACTTACAGTAATCCCAACCAGCCATGCATTCTACATTCACTAAACTAACCTACTATTGTTTCTGTCCCTGCCCCGTACACTGCAGTGAAATCCTAAATATTAAAGTCTCGGTGTAATCTTTTTAATTAAATAACACTCATCACCACTCCAACCCCGCTTCCTATGTTAATTCCAAATCCATTAACTAACATTAATTTAAAGCCAGTTAGTCTTTTTACATCAGGAACACCCTTCTTGTGTCATGATCTCTCGTAGCTGAAAAAAACCCAATTATAACCAGTCTTGAAAAAAAAATTCACATTACAACAAATGTTGGTCCTTTGAATAAAATAAAGAGTTTTTAAAAACTGCATTTTAGCTTATTTGTTGTATTTGACTTGTTTAGGGATAACACTAAATAAACATACCTTGAACAGCAACTGTCAGAAACCATCAGCTCACCTTAAAATGTTATTGCCTCAAGTTTGTGTACAACTAACAGTGAGAGAAAATAACCACTGATTGGTTCAGATAGCCATCAGTCATGCCCTCCAACTGATTTGATTGGTTTATACTGACAGCCTCTGCTCCTGGTGGGGCGGGACGGTCAGTGTTTGTGTGAAACACAAACAATTTGACATATGGATTGAAACACTGACAGTCAGCAATGCTGATGGTTGGCATGTTCACAGATCCTACAGTACTGTGAAAGAAGGCACAGAGGAAAAAGAAGAGACAGACAAGTAATAGGGAATAAGAGAGCAGCACCTGTGACAGACAGAGCCGACAGCTATTATCCAGGTTTAAGTTTTTGCTGTGAGTTGATGCCTTGTGTTTATGGCTCGTGGACTGAGAATCGCACTGTTGGGAATTGTGCTTTGGGTATCAAATCATCCTTTACAAGTGGTCCTGCTATAAATACACAGAAGATATCATTGAACCAGCACCAACACAAACCATGCGCTATAACTGGGGCGTTGCTGTCCCTTCATAATGGTTCAATGATTGAAGTTAAAGTTAGTGGTGGGGCTGTGATGTAAACGCAGACTAAAGATGCTTTGATACTGCTGTCATGTCACCGGTTCCGGACTTGCACAGTCAGCAGCCTAAAACTTACCGTATTTGAACCCACTTGTTTTTTTTTACTGGTGCTTCCTGCCTGCTGCTGGTCAGCTATGTCATGATGCCAATACTGACCAAACAGACTGAGCCAGTCTGCCCACACACCACCTGCTGGGATGTAGTTTGCAGCCAGTTTACAAGGAGAGTGGCTGCACTATTCAAAGTAAAAGTGTGGCCCAACGGCACACTCGGATTGCTCTCCCAAGACCCAGCCAGCAACATAAAAGCAGGAGAAAAGTGGGACAGACTCCTCTGTCAGTGTCTTTTGTTGGCACATTGAGAGTGTTCACAAGTCGGCATGAAACTGCAAATGGACGTCAGTCACATCTTTCTGAATGAACGAGACGCTGGAGTTGTGATTTCACACCTTACACCTCATTAATACAACAACATTTAGTTTTCCAAACCCATAAAAGATAATAGTATTTGACCAACTAACATTAGTTTTGTATTGAAGACCTTGCAAAGTTTTATAAACAAACCAATGTCAACGAGCTTTTACCACCTCAATGAAAATTAATATCTCATTTATCCAAGCTACTTCTTTGCAGGTTAACTTTAATTTCCAAGAATGTAGTGAACAAGGTGTTCAATGTTTTAGTCTTTTTTAAAAACACTGATCTTGTATTTTCCCAACATAAAAGAAAAGAAAGAACTTGCATTTATATAGCAACTTTCACAACCTCAGGACGTTCCAAATTACTTTGCAGCCAATGAAGTAGATTTGAAGTGTAGTCACTGTTGTAATGTAGGAAACGTGGCAGCCAAATTGCGCACAGCAAGGTCCCACAAACAGCAATGAGATGAATGACCAGATAATCCGTTTTTAGGTGTTGGTTGAGGGATAAATATTGGCCAAGGTACCGGGGAGCACTCCCCTGCTCTTATTTGGAATAGTCCTATGGGATCTTTTACATCCACCTGAGAGGGCAGACAGAACCTCGGTTCAATGTCTCATCCAAAAGATGGTACCTCCAACAGTACAGCACTCGTTCAGTACTGCACTAGAGTGTCAGACTAGATTTTTATGCCGAAGTCTTGTGTGTCCAACACACGACTTTCTGACTCAAAGGTGAGAGTGCAACCATTGATCCATGGCTGACCATTCTTGGTTCTGACCTCTCACCTGTAGTTTAAGACTGGAAATACTGTTAATTTTGTGTCAGTTTCAGTTGTGTAATTACATGAAAGTGGAAGTATGGTTCGAGAGGGAGGTCTTGATCTGACTCCCAGGTACACGAAAGGCAAATGGTTTGCCACACTTCTACTTTGAATAGTGCAGCTGCTCTAACCCCAGACACATTGCATTAATTTGGGCACTGGGGCCTTATACAACATGGACCTACAGTAATCCCAACCGGCCATGCATTCTACATTCACTAAACTAAACTGACTTATTATTGTTTCTGTCCCTGCCTCGTAACCCAATGGTACACCGCAGTGAAATCCTAAACGCTAAAATCTCAGTGTAATCATTTTAATTAAGTAAAAGTCATCACCACTCCAACCCCGCTGCCTATGTTAATTCCAAATCCATTAACTAATATTAATTGAAAGGCCAGTTAATCCATTTACACCAGGAACACCCTCCTCATCTCAAAATCCCTCGTAGTTGAAAAAAAACAATCGTAACCAGCCCTGAAAAAAAAATTCACATGACAACAAATTTCGGTCCTTTGAACAAAATAAAAGGTTTTTAAAAATGCATTGTAGCTTATTTGTTGTGTGTAACTTGTTCAGGGATAACACTAAATAAACAGCAACTGTCAGAAACCATCAGCTCATCTTAAAATGTTTATGCCTCAAGTTTGTGTGCAACTAACAGTGAGAGAAAATAACCACTGATTGGTTTATACTGACAGCCTCCAATCCTGGTGGGGCGGGACGGTCAGTGTTTGTGTGAAACACGAACAATTTGACATATGGATTGAAACACTGACAGCCAGCAATGCTGATGGTTGGCATGTTCACAGATCCCTTCCCCACCCACAGGAGGCCATCTTACATGCTTGGATTTTGCACTGGGTGGAGTACAACTCCAGTCCAGTTTGAAGTTTAGAAGTTTTCAGCCAGTCTGTTGGATCTCCTGGGTACTTGATAGTGTTAGTATTGCGTCTTTTTAATGTTATGAGTAAACAGATGCAACCACACCCACGCTCCATAGCATCAAATCGGGAACATTTAAAATGGCGGTGGTCTTTGAATGCATCATAACGTTCCTCATACTTCGGTTTTTAGATGATTCTATTGACCACCTCAGTGTTGTACTTTCCCAGTGCGTTCCTTATGAGCTTTTCTACTCTATAAACTGAATAAAGTGGCACAAAGCATTTTTGAACAAATAAACACGTGATCTGAAGTGCTGAGGAAGAGGAAAAGATGGGCTAACCTGAGGCAGGAGTGCAAAACAAGTTGACCTATTTGAAGAGTAAGTTAATCAGAGGAAGTGTGCGGCTCCTCAGTTTTCAACATTGTGCTGCAGCCATGTTGTCACAAGTCAAGCACACATTTAAAGGCCGATTTTGACCCCAACGGGCATGCGGAAGGTTAAAATAGAGGTCCTGCCTTCCCAGCTTGGTGCCACAGGCTGGCGAGGACCTCATAAATATTCGAGAGTTGGGGTCTGATGACATCAATCAGACCCCAACTAGATTTTAACACACGTTCGGCGCTCAGTGCCGGCCTCGCTAGGGAAACCTGGTACCACGTGGGACCAGGCCAGAAGATGGCAGATAAGGTAAGTTACTTTCAATTTTTTTACATTTCTGTGAGGGCCAGGATGAGTTTGAGTGCTCCCCTGGACTCAAAAGGAAACCTAGGGCCTCCCTTGCCACAAGCTTCCCTCCCCCTCCCTTCCATCCTGTGATTGCCTCTGAAACCCTGCTTCCTATAGGCTTACCTTTACCGGGGACTGTTCCCGCGAGTTCCAGGTGCTAACCTCTTGCTGTGTTCGCCCATCCCACCGCCAGCACCACATCATTGAAGCCAGGTTCGGGCAGAAGTCGGGCCTCACTTATTTAAGTGAGGCCCGGGAGATAAAATGGCCCAGGCCTCATGTAGACTGACACTCACCCCAACAGCCCCACACTTGCCCTTTTCCCCCGGTTAAAATCGGGGCTTTAGTATATTGACTTCTGTTGGGCCCAATGATCCTTTACTGCTAATTTTTCTTCAGCCCAGGAAGGGTCTCCAAGGCAACCTAATTCTTTTTGCTGGGCTGTCCACCATTTTTGCTTTTTTGGGTTGTTTCCCCCCCAGTACCACCCAAAGAGGGAGAGAGAGACATATATAGTTAGGTTTTCAAACAGAAAGCTGCAAGGGCAAGTTTCCTCCTGACTCAGAATCATAGAATCATACACCACAGCAGGTGGCCATTTAGCCCATCATACCCGTGTTGGCTTTTTGAAAGAGCATTCCAATTAGTTCCACTTCCCCAATCTTGCCCAACAGCCCAGCAATTTTTTCCCTTTCAAGTATTTATCCAATTCCTTTTTGAAAGTTACTAATGTATCTGCTTCCACCACCCATTCAGGCAGTGCATTCCTGACAACTCGCTGCATAAAAACATTTCTGCTCATCTCCCCTTTCCCAATTATCTTAAATTTGTGTTCTCTGGTAACTGACCCTTCTGTCAGTGGAAACAGTTTCTCTCTATGTACTCTATCAAAACCCCTCATAATTTTGAACACCTCGATTAAATCTCCCCTTAACCTTCTCTGCTCTAAGGAGAACAACCCCAGCTTCTCCAGTCTCTCCACGTAACTGAAGTCTTTCATCCCTGGTATCATTCCAGCAAATCTCCTCTGCACCCTCTCTAAGGCCTTGACATCCTGCCTAAAGTGTGGTGCCCAGAATCGGACACAATACTCCAGCTGAGGCCTAGCCAGTGATTTATAAAAGTTGAGCATAACTTCTTTGCTTTTGTACTCTATGCCTCTGTTTATAAAGCCCAGAAGGTTAGAATGCAGGAGTATAGTTAGAAATGATCTTGTTTAAGTCAAGAAAGATGACCCATTGATTTGGGGAATCGTAGCATATTCATTATTTTGTATTATTATGTGAAAACAAGTACTGATTGGATCCACTTAATTCAATCATAACTGATCCTTTGTCTGTTACTGTGAAATAAAATAGTATAATGATTTGTATCTGGCCTATTCTTGGTCAGTTTTTAAAAGATGGGAGAGGCATGTGGGAGCATATGCCAAAGACACAGTATCCAGTTCAGATCACAAGGAAGTCCTATGTTACACCCCAGATCATGCTATTGTACAATTAGATATCAGACAGTTCGGGCACAGCCCTTAGAGTAAGATGCTCAGGCTGCTTACTGGAAGTGACCAGTGTTATAAGCTGGTTAGCCCAGTGGTGAAGGATAGACTAGGACAGCCTGGTCTTCAGTTGCTTCCAAGCCTTTATTCACAGAGCTCCACATTACACACACCACACCCTAGATAAGCTCTCTTATATATGGATACAAGAGAGCCCCAATTGATACACACCACCTGAATACATTTAACACTAATTGCTATAAATCACATGGATACAATTAACAACCAGCACCACTCCACCTGAGAGCATATCTAAGGCAAGACTCTAAATTGCAACAATGGTCTTCAATCTACGATAGAGCCTTGTCCCCCAAAAAGCTGTTGGGGCTGGGGGTCAATTGACAATTTTAAAACTGAGATTGATAGATTTTGTTAGGTAAAGGTGTTGAAGGATATGGAACTAAGATCGGTAAATGGAGTTAAGATGCAGATCAACCGTGGTCTAATTGAATGGCGGAACAGGCTGGAGGGGCTGAATGGCCTACTCCTGTTCCTGTGTCCCATGGTGCACCTCCAGCAGGAGGATCTCCAGATCTTCAGTATAAGAATGAATGATTTTTTCCCGTACTTCTCCTTTGTGTCATTCTGAACAATTGCTCAGCTTTTCTGGCCAGTACCACAGCCTTACCGTTTAATAACGAGTCGGAGCCTGTCAAGAGCTGTTGCCTCCCTAGATTATGCGTCTCTAGCCAGCTGTGCCATAGGCTAAGCTCCTTGGGTGTATTTTGCATCTGCTGAGAGGCTATTCAAATTAAAGGGATGGGCTAGCGTTGCAAAGGTCGGCCAAGCAGCAGTCTGAGCTCCCTGCGCAGGTGCACACTTGCCCTGAGCCAGCTCCACGTCGATTCCTGCAAAGTCACGGCTTCAACGTGACTCTTTTTTTCATGGAAAAATTCCTGAATCTAGGAGTAAAACCGGCAACATTTTAATTAGATGTTTTTGTTTTCTTTTCTTTTTCAGCTCAGTCAGTGCAACATCTGTTTCCTTCTTTTCTGCTTGTTTGTACTACTAGGCCTGAATTGTAGGCCAAAGCCTGAGACTTTCCTGTCTCAAAAGGGTGTGGTTTTTATTCCTGTGCTCAGGCCAAACCATTAACCTTGAAAAGCAGGTCTCTCAAGTACTGAAGAGGCCAATATGCTAGTATTTCAGCCAACGGTTTTCCATTAAACTGATTAACTTGTGTGTCCTTACAGGAATGTCACATCAGCAACTTTTTAGAAAGCACATCAGCCAGTTCCCGGTCTCCATGGTAACCTGCAACAAACAGCACGGTCAGGTAAAGGATTTCAACATTAAACATTATAGCACTTGAGTTATTCAGCCTCTGTTACATCTGCAGCTTTCCCATCATGGTTGTGTAGACAGTCATATAGCTTCTTCACTTATTTCCTTAATGTATGAACACGATGAATGTTTCGCAGGGAGGCGTTACATTTATAGTTTAATGCTTCCAAGGTAACAGTGCCCACCCAATCCAATCCCTTTCATACTAATTTTATTGAGTTACGACAAGGCAGAGAAATAGTAGCTGGCTTGTTTCAACAAACAGATCATAAATTAGTATTCTCAAGTGCAAAGACAGGCTGTTATCAAAGCAACATAATAGCTACAAATTGATTTGCATTGCATCCAGTAAGAAAGGCCCTAACTTCACAATAGGGTTACCAACCCTCCAGGATTGTCCTGAAGACTCCAGGAATTAACAATTAATCTCCTGGACATTGCTACGAGCGACCCAAGAGAAAAATCATAGGAGCATTAATAAAGATTGTATTTTTTTTTCATTTTCTTTGAACACTTTCGTTTATTAGTTAGAAAAATATTAGAGGTGGGGAGAAAATCAGTTTTACTGGGCAGGACGTTTGGAGATGGGAGGTCATGTGATGAAACCTCCAGGAATACGTCCAGCCAGAGTTGGCAACCCGACTTCACATCCAAAATGCTAAACTTTTTTCAATCATCTGAATTAATTTGAATAATGATTTGAAAATGTTTTATCAATAATTTAAATCCTCTGCACTCCATTTCACACATATTCTTGTATTATACTTACTCTCACATAACAGAGCAGCTCAGGTGTCCAAATATTTGCCTGAAGAATAGAATCTACAGCCTTAAGAATACCTCAGTCCATTGTTTTAAAGCCAGGGTTAGGCCAATTAAAATAAATAGGACAAGGTTCTCATCAAAATATTGATCAGAGGAATTTGTTATTAGCACACTAATACTGCATATCGTCAGTTCCAGACTCACATAAGTGACATGCAATTAACAGTGCAGATTTAAAGATAGACTGGGAGCATTCATTGGAATATAACTGTCCCAGGTGTGATACTGGATCAGTAACAAATATTGCAGCGGCATTGGCTCTGATATTTACGGGGAGGCGGGAGGGAGCTGGGGAGCGTGTTTACAGTGGGAAATCCCGGGCATACGGAAGTCCTGTCGAATTTAACGGCAGACCTGTAGGGTGTTTTGGGGTTGTTCTCATCGGTGCAGATATCTGGTCCCCGGTCCAGCCAAGGAACACTTATACCTCACGGATCGGGGGTTCAGGAAAACGGGACTTATGCTAACGCACCCGGTGATGGATCACGTAGCCAAATAGCACAGAGAACACACAAACTCGGTGTTTAAATTGAATTGGAATGTTGGTTTTAATCTACCGTCAACACGAAGAAAATAACGATAAAAACAGTCCTACACAGGACACTGAGTTACACACACCCACTACAGTACTTTATCCCTCTAAACTAAGAGGTTGGTGGGGACCCTGGAGACACCTATCACACACACACACACACACACACACGTACGTATGGTCGAGGCTCACCAATCTTTTGCACTCGCAGGTCTGGCTGACCGGTTCTCTCACGTGGGATTCGTTGGTTCCGCTGGAAGCTGCTCTCCTCCCTGGAGAGCTCAGGAGAAGAAAAAGAGCGAGCAGGAACTAAGAGGAAGAGAGAGAAAGAGAGAGAGCAAGCTGGAAAAGCTAAGAAGCAAGAGAGCAAGAACCAGAGACAGCAAACAAGAGAGCAAACAAGAGAGAGAGGGGTTTCAAGCTTTCACTTATATACCCCTCTCTTACAATAGTTTTCGTCGTTAAATGAGGCACTTCATGCCTGTTTAAACAGTTCTTACAAAGTCCTTAAGAATCTTTGATGGCTTTTGATGGTCTCTCATCATGTTGCAATTGCTTCTCTCGATGGGCCTTTGTTCTTCGAATTCATTCTGATCGTCGAGCACTTGCCACACAAGGCTCCCTTTTCATCCCACGTCCTGGGTGACGATTGGTTTTGCATCAGAACCGAGGCATGGCTCCGCCACGTCTGGAGCAGTTGCCTCTCTCAATGGCCTACTGCCTCTCGAATTAGTGCTGATCGTTGACCACCTGCTGTAGGTTTTGCATCAAAACAGAGTCTGAAGCAGTAATTCTCCCACATTCCACTGTGTGTTGTTGATTCGTCTGGTGACCTCTCACCTATCCTTCCATTGTAGGATTTTAGTCAATGGCCAAAGTTTTACATACTCAGGGAAAAGGCAATATTCCCAGAATTCTTACAGACCTCGTTATAATTTTTAAAATTCTATTTCTCACCCGGCAGTTGGCCAGATTGACAGGCTGGCCGGCTGCCGGGCGGGAAAGCCTGCAGTAGAAGGCCGCCGGGGACAGTTCCTAACAATCTGCAAAGATCGCAGGACATAAGAGGTTGGGGTCTGACCGGCAATCGGGAGGGAGGGAGCGATCGTGGGTTAAAGAGGGGGGTCGGCAGATCATGGGGTTGGGAAGTGGGGGGGGACGGTCGATTGTGGCAGCGAGGAGAGGCCGCAATCGGCAGAAGGTTTGCTTGAGGGGCCGTTGGGAGCACTCCTGCTCCTCCTGGCTCACAAGCAGTGCTGGAAAAGCACTTGCCTGCTTGATCCGATTGCACTGTGGGAGCCTGATTTAAATATTAGAAAGAAATATCTCACCTCTCGAGAGTGGGACACGCTACACAAACTGCCGCCATAAAATAGCAACGGGCGCTTACGCAGTGGGTTGGGGTTGCGTTTCACGATTTAAAATTTTTATTCCCCCCCCCCGACATTCTCCTGCCCATCGTGAGGGGGTTAATATTGATCCCATTCTGTTGGGTTATGACGTGTTGGATATTACAGCTGCTCACATTTAATGGAATCACTGAAAGCTTCAGCTATTTCACTAATATGGGTGTATAGAGTGTTTGAGTGTCAGCTGTAGTTCAGTGATAGCCCTCTTACCTCTGAGTCAGAAGGTTGTGGGTTCAAGCCTCACTCCAGAGTCTTGAACACATAATCTAGGTTGACACTCTCAGTGCAGTACTGAGGGAGTGCTGCACTGTCAGAGGTGCCGTCTTTTGGGTGACACGTTGAACCAAGGCCCTGTCTGCCCTCCCAGGTGGACGTAAAAGAATCCCATGGCGCTATTTCGAAGAAGAGAAGGGGAGTTCTCCCCGGTGTCCTGGCCAATATTTATCAACCAACATCACTTAAACAGACCATCTGATCATTATCACAGCGCTGTTTGTGGGACCTTGCTGTGCAAATTGGCTTCTGTGTTTCCTTCATTACAACAGTGACTACTCTTCAAAATTATTTCATTGGCTGTGAAGCACTTTGAGACGTCCTGAGGTTGTGAAAGGTGCAACTTCTTTCTTTTTTATACAGGGGAGTGAGAGAAGATTGTTTTTGCTTGTTTTCTCCCATACCCCACGAAGGTGCTGAAACATGCTGGTGCACGGTTCCATCAGAGCGATCAGCCACTCTAGCGTCTCACCCAAGTGGCTATTCTCAATGTGCGAGCGCGGACGGTGAGTGCTGGCCAGGCTCCTCAACCATGGGGGTCACCCCAGCTGAGTCTGATCCAGTTCTCATCCCGAGAGACAATTTTTGTCTGTGTTGTAAATGAACTATACGAAGATGAGAGAGAGAGAGAGTAAATTAGTGAGTGTGTGAGGAAGTGTGTCCGAAAATGTGAGCGAGTGTGAATGTTAAAGAGAGGGACTGTGATACAAGCGTGGGTCTGAAAAAGAGCAAGTGAAGAAAATAATGAGAGTGCGAGGGAACGGTGAATATGAGTGAGACTGAATGTGAGGGAACGTGTGTTTGTGAAAGAGAGAATGGGCTGAGCTAAAATACTATCTGGGAATTTCCTCGGAGCTGCTCCCTCTCCGCGCCCAGAACTTCACTGGAAATGCAACAGAAACGCAGTTTGCCGATTCTATTAGAGCCAAGGTGGCATAATTTTTCACCATTAAAAGCATATTAAACAGCTCATTTGCATATATATCCACAGAATTCTAAAGGGGGTGTGTTGAGGAAATAACCTTACACAAAAATATCATTTGGCTAACAGTGGACACCTCCCTTCCCAGGGGCGGAGGGGGTCACAGATCAGGTCCATAGTTTTGTTTGTGTAAAGACTCTTTTATATCATTATTGGTTGTTGATGTTTTCATATCTTTGTACTCTTCCCTTGGAGAACAGTGTGAAGTAGCAGAAGGATTCGCAATGATTAACAGTCTGACAGGTCGTAACCATCTTTATACCAGCCGATAGGGGAGGTTAGTCCTATATAGTGGGAGGGTTTTATGGGCTCCCACAACCCATATGATGAGGGGTGGGGGTCACCCACACCCACCAAACACGAGTATCCTGCTGAATGTCAATTTAGAACTCAGAGCCGGAGTTCTGATCTCCAGTGGCCGGGACTGCCTGGAGCAGGGTTCGAATCCTGCACCGTCTGACTCAGAGGGAGGAATGCTACCACTATGCCAAAGGCTCACTCCATTATGATCAGTAAACCACTTGTCATGCCATATGTAACATTTGTGTGTGTAAATAGAGCCAATAAATAAGCTGTACCATCAGATTGTATTACTCGCCCTCTGTTGTCTCACTTCTTCTTTGTACTTGTTTCTCTCCTATTTTCTCCTTTCCATCATTTCCCTAGAATTCATATTCCACTTTTCTTTGTTCTACATTGCACCGATGGACCCAGAATTGAATGTTTATTTTTCCACTTGCACTACTTTCGACCATTAACATGTCTCCAGTTGAATTCTCTTCTGTTTCTAATTCCTAACTCTTTCCTTCAAAGGACCTCTTTTTTCACGTTCTCTCATTATGTGAGTTAGTGGGAATGACCATGTTTGGCCAGTTGTGCTTGTCTATTGCTCTTCATTTATCTGTTTGTCATGCTGTCTCCATTTCTCACCAAGGGAGAAGAATTCCTTTGCACGATGTGTAACAAATTCAGAAAGCAAATCTTTTCAAACTGCTCTCAGTTTTCATTACACATGGCACAAGGGATATGGGGATTGGGTGGGAAAGAGGAGTTGAGGTCGAAGATCAGCCATGATCTTATTGAATGGCGGAGCAGGCTCGAGGGGCCATATGGCTTACTCCTGCTCCTATTTCTTATGTTCACACTGGAAATCTCACCCCTGCCATGGGTCACTCCACTCGCTGGCTTCTTTTCGCTCTGTGGCATCATCATAGTGAATTGTTTGATTTTTCTCTGAATTTTCCAGCAAATCATTTTTCGTGTACCCTTAATGAGAGAAACCTCTGATGTAAAACATTTAGTTAGGGTATCATTTGACCTTTGCTCACCCGTAGGACAGCTTCAGTGAGAGCTGGCCTCTGTTGCACACTTCACTTTCACGCTCAGGAGAACCCTTTTCCTGTTTTCAGTAAGTGTGGTGTAGTGCAAGACACATCTTGAAAAGAATGAGAATACAAAGGCCAAGCAACATTTTTTTCTGTGTTCATTATTAATTCTTGAGATGCGGGCATCATTGGCAATTATTGCCCACCCCTCATTTCCTTTGTACAACTATATGACTTGTTAGGCCGCTTCAGAGGGTAGTTGTCAACCACATTGGTATGGGATGGGAGACAGACCGGGTAAGATTTCCTTCCTTAAAGGGCATTAGTGAACCAGTTGGGTTTTTACAACATTCTGACAGCTTCATGGTCAGTTTGCAGATTTTTAAAACTGAATTCAAAATCTTAATTTGACCTCTCGTGTGCCACTGGGGATCTGGGGTGGAGAGTGTTGCATGGAGCAGTCGCGACCAATAGGCATTTAAGCCATTTCACGGACTCCCAGGCTGCCTGCAATTTCTGCAGCCTGGACGAGTCCGTGTTTCATTTATTCACAGGGTGTGGGAGGCTGCAGCCCCTGTTTGACTATTTAAGGGGGCTGCTCCTCAAATACTGGCTGAAATTCAGTCCCACGCTCCTGATCTTTGGCCACCCGGTGAGGAGGGGGGCGGGCAGGACGGTGGACGTCCTCGTGGGCCTGTCCAAGGTGGCCATCCACAGGTCCAGGTTAGACGCGGCCCGTGGAGGCGGTCGCTCCGACTGTCTGCCTCTCTTCCGCTGCATTCTCCGCGCACGGAGAGGGAGCACGCGGTGTCTGCCGGTACGCTTGAGGCTTTCCGCGACCGGTGGGCACCGCAGGGACTGGAGTGCATCCTGGATCCTCAAAATAAAATTATTATTGGACATTTGGTTTTTGATTTGTTTTAAATAAAACACACCCTTATCCCCACTCCCCCCTTATAAAAGGATGGCACAAAAAAGGAAAAGAAAAAAAAAATTGAAAAAAAAGACAAAAAAATCTCAATTTGAACTCCTGTTCTCTGAACTCTTAGTCCAGACCTTTGTATTACTAATCCAGTATCTTAACCACAACACCACCATACCCATAATTTGTAGCAGCAATCACCTGCTGTGAATGGCCTTAACAGTGAACTTTCTTAACTCTGTCTCATTAGTGCAGCCCAAAATCTTAGTATTTATAAGATCTCTTTTACATGTGGTCGCAAACCTTAGATTCACACACATTCTCAACTTGTCTTCAAGCTGGAGAGTAATAACCCCCCATTCAGTACACCTGGTGCAAAGTATCTCTGACAGGAACATCACCAACTAGCCATTGTCCAATTCAATGTGCAGCATATAATTTAAACATGAGTCTTTGTGCTAATTGCTCTGATTTTTTTTTATTATTACTGGCATGACTGAAAGAAAGACTTGCATTTATGTAGCGCCTTTCATGACCACAGGATGTCCCAAAGTTCTTTAGAGCCAGTGCAGTACTTTTGAAGTGTAGTCACTGTTGTAATGTAGGAAACACGGCAGCTAATTTGCACGCAGCGAGGTCCCACAAACAGCAATGAAATAAATGACCAGATCTTCTGTTTCAGGTATTGGTTGAGAGATAAATATTGGTCCTAAGGGCTTAGTGGGAAAGCCATAAAACCCAGAAAGTCCCAGAGTTGAATTCCCAGTCTGAATTTAATTCATGTCAGCCAAGGCAACAGTTAGGGAGCTGTATTTGACCTCAATGCCCCTGGGCTAGAGAGGGGAAAAGATCATCCAGGGTTTGCATACCTGATCATTTTCCAGTAATCCCTGTTGGAAACACCACCGATGTGGAAAAGATTTGGCTCAGTTGCATTGTTCCCCACAGTCAAGTAGCTTACTGGTGCTCACTATCGAGGCTATCAAGGAAGAATGGTCTCTTTGGCAAGGTACCAGAGGGAAACAAACTCCAGCAAGAATAGGACAGAAAAGGGTGCAAAAAAAAGGCAGAATTGTCAAGTCAGACTACTTTCAAATGTCCTGTTACCATGGGTACCACCTGGTGTGGAGTCAAACGGCCAGGCAAAATGCAAGAATCAGTCAGGTCCACTCATTAACCTCCTCCTCCCCTTCAGGCAAGGAAAAGGCCAGTTCATTACCCCTTTAGTGACTCCTAATTGCTTCATAAATTGCATTCCTTTATTATCTATAAATGGTCTCTTTCCAGACTTAATCCTTAGTCTGCTGAAATTCCTTTATTATCTATAAATGGTCTCTTTCCAGACTTAATCCTTAGTCTGCTGAAATTCTATCTGAATACACAAGGATGTGCAATTGGCAGGATAAGGGATTGATTTGAACACTTAATAAGTCTTGCATTCTTAAAATTTTCAAATTTACAATCATTTTTAAGCCAGACATTGTATTTTACAAATTATTTTCAAAGGCCTAGTTGAATCAAACTGAACAATGGCTTGTGTGTTTGTGAGAGTTTGGGGAGATTTGCTGAAGAACAAATTCTCTTGTGAAGCATGGACTGATATCTGCAGTGAGACTCGCATTATTGCTTTGTAATCAGGTGCAGCAAAGTTATAAACCATTCTTCCCGGGGGTGAACAGGATCTCCCTCCTCCTGTCGAGCACCTGTGCAAGGACCTCCAAAGCTGCATCAGAAAATCTGGGTGCTCCATCTGCAGCTCTTGCAGTCATTTTTTTGCCCATGAAAAGCGTTCCCCACTGTTAGCAGCTACAGTGCACCTCCTGTTTGAGAGATGCAGGGTGCCTTTAAGTGATTTCAGTGACGCCTGATTTCCTGCCCCCCTCTTGCCCCAAACAGGTGCGCAGCCAATAAGCAGCGCGGGGTAGAGCTGGCTGCACTCCTGTCCAACATTAATGACCTCCCAACGTGGATTTCATGTGATCACTTGAACTGTCGCCTGCAGTGCGGGCCCTCCCCTCCCCCCACTGATTGGCTGAGGAAGAATCATGGTCATGATCATGTAGCTGCTTGGTCATGTAAAGGACCGCCTTAAGGGGGATGGATAGGGCAGCAGTTGGATCAAAGAATAAGACAAGTAGGGGCCATAAATATAAGATCGTCACTAATAAATCCAATAAAGAATTCAGGATGAACTTCTTTACCCAGAGTGTGGTGAGAATATGGAACTCACATGGAGTGGTTGAGGCAATTAGCAGAGATGCATTTAAGGTGAAGCCAGATAAGTACATGAGGGAGAAAGGAATAGAAAGATGTGTTGATAGGGTGAGACGAAGTAAGGTGGGAGAAGGCTCATGTGGAGCATAAACACTGGGATAGATCTGTTGTTCTGAATGGGCTGTTTCTGTGCAGTAAACTCTATGTAAGGCAACTTAGAGAATCATAGTCACCTGCTCTCTAAAGGATTGGGGTAATATCCATCTTTTGTACTTACTGCCTTGACACTATGTGTAACTAGTATTACTTGATTATTAAAGTTGCTGATTACTGCTGCATTGGTTGGCTCTTCAAGTCTGTTTACACACCCCTAGCTGAGATTAAGGAAAAGTCAAGTGTGCAAAATAAGCAGTCAGGGTTGTAGTGGAGATGTGGGGCTGGATAGATGCTCTGGAGTTTAACTTGGTTATTTTATGATGTGGAGATGCCGGTGATGGACTGGGGTTGACAATTGTAAACAATTTTACAACACCAAGTTATAGTCCAGCAATTTTATTTTAAATTCACAAGCTTTCGGAGATTTTCTCCTTCCTCAGGCAAATGTTTGCCTGAGGAAGGAGAAAATCTCCGAAAGCTTGTGAATTTAAAATAAAATTGCTGGACTATAACTTGGTGTTGTAAAATTGTTTACAATTGGTTATTTTAGAGGAACAGGAAGAAATTTTAAAAATTGTTCTATTGGGAAATTAAATAATCGAGGTGGCGTCCATGATGGGGTAATTACATATGATCTAAGGAAGGAGCAAATGGACTTCACTGGCCCCGTATTCTGTTCGTTTTTCTTGTGTATAGCTTTATTACAGCCTTTAGGCCTATCTTAATATCAACATATTGAGGCCCCGTCTATGAAAGGTTTTCTTGTGTAAGGAAAATACATTAACAACAACTTGCATTTATATAGCCTCTTTAATGCAGTAAAATTTCCAAAGGCGTTTCACGGGAGTGTGATCAGACAAAAAGTGACACTGAGCCGAAGAAGGAGGTATTAGGACAAGTGATCAAAAAGCTTGGTCAAAGTGATGGGGTTTAAGGAGCATTTTAAAGGAGGAGAGAGAGGTGGAGAGGCAGAGAGTCTTAGGGAGGGAATTCCAGAGCTTAGGGCCTAGACAGCTGAAGGTACAGTCGCCAATGGAAGTGAGGGATGGACAAGAGGCCAAAGTTGGAGGAACGCAGAGTTCTTGGAGAGTTATAGGGCTGGAGGAGGTTGCAGAGATAGGGAGGGGCGAGGCCATGGAGGGAATTTGAACACAAGGATGAGAATTTTAAAATTGAGGCATTTGATGGACTGGAAGCCAATGCATTCCTATTAGTCAATCTACATTTCCTTGAAAATTTCTGGATTTTTTTCTGTGTTTATGAAGTTGAGGTACATTAGTACTGTGGGAAAGGAGCTCTTTCTGTTTTGATCCCCCTGTATCAGCATCCCAGTCAGGTATACCATGATTAGTTGCAATATAAAGCTCCTTCTACTCTTCCCTGACAATTTGCCTCAACCCCAATCTCAGAAAAGCACCAGATTTTTTTTACTGGATTAGTCTTAATAAATTGTAAAAATGGAATGCGTTAAGACCCATGGGATAGGATTTAGATCCCATTTCTGGTGTTGCTTCACTCACTGCTCTGTTACTGGGTCGGCCCATGCATACAATATAAATCACATCCCATGGACCTCCAGCATGTATTCTTTATGTCAGTAACTGTGTGCATGGATGACCTTCAGAGGACCCCATGCCCAATCGCTTGCAAACGGTATTAATTGCCGCTTATAACCAGGATTATTTGCAGGTGTTTCTGCTGAAACCTTATCAGTATTAATCCCAGGGGAAGGAGTTACAGAATGCACAACAGAGAGGATGTCCTGGAGGGGTCAAGGACAGAATCTATTTGGTTAGAGTTAAGAAATAATAGAGGTGCCATTACATTACTGGGTGTATTCTATAGGCCACCAACTAATGGGAACGATATAGAGGAGCAAATTTGCAGGGAAATTACAGAGAGGTGCAAAAGCTAAAGAGTACTGATAACGGGGGACTTCAACTGTCCTAATGTAGACTGGGATAATAATAATATAAGGGGGAAGAATTTTTGAAATGTGTTCAGGATAACTTTCTTGACCAGTACGTTTCCGACCCGATGAAGAAGGAGGCATTGCTGGACTTGGTTCTAGAGAATGAGGCGGGCCACATGGAGCAAGTGTCAGTGGGGGAGAATTTAGGGAGCAGCGACCATAGTATCATAAGGTTTAGAATAGCTATGGAAAAGGATACGGACCACTTTAAGGTAAAAATACTCAATTAGAGGAGGGCCAATTTCAATGGGTTGAGAACGGATCTGGCCCAGGTAAATTGGAATCAAAGATTGGCAGGAAAAACTGTAATCGAACAGTGGGCGGCCTTTAAAGAGGAGATGGTTCGGGTACAGTCTAGGCACATTCCCACGAGGGAGAAAGGTAGGGCAACTAAAGCCAGAGCTCCCTGGATGACAAAAGAGATAGAGAGTAAGATGAAGTGGAAAAAAGGGGCGTATGACAGATGTCAGGTTGATAACACAAATGAGAACTAGGCTGAATATAGAGAGTTCAGAGGGGAAGTGAAAAAGGAAATAAGAGGGGCAAAGAGAGAGTATAATAATAGACTGGCGGCCAACATAAAAGGGAATCCAAAAGTCTTCTACAGGCATGTAAACAGTAAACGGGGTAGTAAGAGGAGGGATGGGGCCGATTAGGGACTATAAAGGAGATCTACTCATGGAGGCAGAGGGCATGGCTGAGGTACTAAATGAATACTTTGCATCTGTCTTTACCAAGGAACAAGATACTGCCAGAGTCTCAGTAAAGGAAGATATAGTTGAGATACTGGATGGGCTAAATATTGATAAAGAGGAGGTACTAGAAAGGCTGGCTGTACTTAAAGTAGATAAGTCACCTGGTCCGGTTGGGATGCTTCCTAGGTTGCTGTGGGTAGTAAGGGTGAAAATTGCAGAGGCTCTGGCCATAATCTTCCAATCCTCCTTAGATACGGGGGTGGTGCCAGAGGACAGGAGAATTGCAAATTTTACACTCTTGTTCAAAAAAGGGTGTAAGGATAAACCCAGCAACTATAGGCCAGTCAGTTTAACTCAGTGGTGGGGAAACTTTTAGAAACGATAATCCAGGACAGAATTAACAGTCACTTGGATGAGGGTGAATTGATTAGGGAAAACCAGCACGGATTTGTTAAAGGCAAATCGTGTTTAACTAACTTGATAGTTTTTTGATGAGGTAACAGAGAGGGTAGATGCGGGCAATGCAGTTGAAGTGGTGTATATGGACTTTCAAAAGGTGTTTGATAAAGTGCCGCATGGTAGGCTTGTCATCAAGATTGTGGCCCATGGAATAAAGGGGGCAGTAGCAACATGGATACAGAATTGGCTAAGGGACAGGAAACAGAGAGTAGTGGCGAACGTTTGTTTTTCGGACTGAAGGGAGGTGTACAGTGGTGTACACCAGGGGTCGGAGCTGGGACCACTGCTTTTCTTGATATATATTAATGACTTGGACTTGGATGCACACGGCACAATTTCAAAATTTGCAGCTGACACAAAACTTGGAAGGATAGTGAACAGTGAGGAGGATAGTGATAGACTTCAAGAGGATATAGACAAGCTGGTGGCATGGGTGGACACGTGGCAGATGAAGTTTAACGCAGAAAAATGCGAGGTGATGCATGTCAGTAGGAAAAATGAGGAGAGGCAATATAAACTAAAGGGCACAATTCTAAAGGGTGTGCAGGAACAGAGAGACTTGGCGGTATATGTACACAAATCGTTGAAGGTAGCAGGGCAGGTTGAGAAAGTGGTTAAAAAAGCATAAGGGATCCTGGAATTTATAAATAGAGGCATAGAGTACAAAAGTATGGAAGTCATGATGAACCATTTTAAAACACTGGTTCAGCCACAACTGGAGTATTGTGTCCAATTTTGGGCACCACACTTTAGGAAAGATGTAAAGGCCTAAGAGAGGGTGCAGAAGAGATTTACTAGAATGGTTACAGGGATGAAGGTCTTTAGCTTAGTGGAAAGACTGGAGAAGCTGGGATTGTTCTCCTTGGAACAGAGAAGGTTGCGAGGAGATTTGATAGAGGCATTCAAAATCATGAAGGGTCCAGAACCAGTGGTATAAATTTAAGATGACTGGCAAAAGAACCAAAGGTGACAGGAGGAAAAACTTTTTTACTCAACGAGTGGTTAGGATCTGGAATGCACTGCCCGAGGTGGGTGGTGAATGCAGATTCAATCATGGCCTTCAAAGGGGAACTGGATAAGCACTTGAAATGAAAAAATTTGCAGGGCTACGGGGATAGGGCGGGGGAGTGGGACGAGCTGGATTGCTTTTGCATAGAGCTGGCACAGACTCGATGGGCCGACCGGCCTCCTTCCGTGCTGTAACCTTTCTATGATTCCACGATTCAAACCAAGGTTCTATAGAAGTTTAAAATAACTTCTCTGCTTTTCATTTCTATCCCTCTGGAAATGAACCCCAGTGCTTGGTTTGTTTTTGTTATGGCCTTATTAAATTGCGTCGCTTCCTTTAGTGATTTGTGTATCAGTACCCCGCGATCTCTTGTCTCCTCTACCCCATTTAGACTCTTATTTTCCAACCAGTATGTGGCTTCTTTATTCTTCCCACCAAAATGTACCGCCTCACACTTATCTATATTAAAATTCATTTGCCAATTACACGCCCATTCTGCAAGTTTATTAATATCTTCCTGGTTGCTTGGTTGCTCAGGAGACTTTGTGCCAAGGCTTTGTTTCAGAGCGCCACAATACTGATGGCTTCCCCCATTGGAATCCCCCTGTCCTTATCTTTTTGGAGGAAGCAAAGGAGGAGCAACTAAGGCAGGTCGGGCTGCACCAGAAGTAGACTGCACCCACCCTTACACCCTTTACAGGCAGAGGCAACACCTACCTGGGACTGCCTGAGGCGCTTTGTCAGAAGATGGTGCAAATCACCACTAATGTAGCTGTGCCACCTGTTGCAACTCCACCTGCAGCTAGCATGCACCTCAGGGCTGGCACTACCAGTGGCTGCAACGGGCAGCCTTCCCTTAACTTCCCTGCCTCCTTCCAGATATGCTGCAATTCTGTAGCAAAGGCTCCTTGCTACGGCTTCACGCAGCAGCACCTCCACTTCACCAGCCATCAGACACTGGATTCGAATGTTGCACCGTTCCTTTGGCCAAAGACTCGGTTTCCTGCTCCCACTTTTATGGTGCCAGCCCCCATTGTCATCCAACCAGCATTAAAAATATGAGAAGCCTTTGTAAAGTCTGCCAACTTTCTGTCGTCATATGTCATGCCATTCTGACACCTTATAAGGCCACATCCCTTTAATTGTACCCACACCTCTTGTTAGCAGCTCTGTAAGCTCCGTATGGTGGGGCGAGGGAGGTGTTACTGTCTGGATTTTAGTTTACAATTGTCAGCTGAAACAGCACAGGGAGGTATCTCCCACCCCAAGGTCTATAGAGATTAAATTATAGTGTGCGTAGGAATGCAGCAAGCTCAATTCAGTTGCCACTCACTGACTGACAGTAAGTCCACTAACCCTGAAATGAAAAATGATAAAAATAGAAAAAGAACACTACAGAAATAATCAGCTGAAGTGTTGTTTCCCAGTGTGCCTAGATGATTAATGAGTTGGACTAGCTTGTCTGTTTTATTTGCTTGGGGAGGGAGGGAGGGCAAAGGAATAGAGAGAAGATTGTTTTTGCTGGAGAGCGAGAGAGAGACTCCTATTTGACCTAGCTCAGAGAAGACTTCACAGATGAAATCACATACTAATTGCTTACAAAATGGCCACTTCTGATAATAGAGTTTATCACTATAATCATTAGTATACCACAGAAAACATGGAACAAGTAAATCTTTTGCAGCTTATCAAGTCTGCTACTTCCACAGACAATGGTGGAATAGGAATTTCAGGAGATAGAATCATTTTTGGCAGTTATTTTGTGTCAGACAGCACCCAAATCTATCTGTCTGCTTCTGCCATTGAATCCAAGGCTATTGCTCTACCTTCCAATTGTCTGCCTATCATCAAGGCCTCTATCAGTCAAGATTTCCTTCCACTCAACATTATCAAAATTTAAGCCATTCTCTCCATCTCCTGCCGGCACCAACATGGCTTTAGCTTCAATTCCATCAACCTCCCCTGTTGGCCCCTTAGGCTAAACACAGAGGTGCATAACCTCAGTGTCCTGTTCAATCCCGAGCTGATCTTCCTACTCCATGTCCAGTCTGTTGCCAAGACCACTTTCATTCACTTCCATATCAATGCCCATCTACACTTCGAATTCTGCCTCACCGCTGCCAAAACCTTGATCCATGGTTTCGTCACCTCAAGGATTAACTCCACAAATGCTCTGCTTGCCAGGCTTCCTACTTCCACCCTTCACAAACCGACTCATATCACCATGGCCCACGTCCTCTCCCACTCAAGTGTCACACACCATTACCTTGGATCTAGTCAAGCTCCGCTGGCTTTGTGGGTCTCAGCACCTCAACTTCAAGATCCTCGTCATTTTCAAATTCCTCCACAGCCTCGCCCCATCCTTCTCCAGCCATATGTCTTCCACTCCTCTGTCATCAGGTTATTGCTCCCTCCACTTCATCAATCAGTGGTCATGCTTTGAGTCACTACATCCCTTCCCTCTGGAATTCTCTTTGAAAACCACATCCTATTCCTATGTTCCTCCCTACCTACAAAAGCCTTCTACAGACTTTTCTCTCCGATTGTGCCTTCTAAACCTTGTCTTCTTTTTTCTTGTCCGGTGTGAGCTTTTCCTGTCTTGTTAAGTACTGTGAGAAATGTTCTTCTATGAGGATCCCTATATAAAATGTAAGTTATTGCAGTGGCGTATAGAGATATTATAGCATTGTTTCATTCAATTCCTTTTGGGACCTCATTGCTACTGGGAATTGTCAAATACTTTGGCTTGGAGTTTTATACTTGGCCGCTACCCAGAAGTTAGACCCGAAAATGGGTCCCAATGTTGCCCTCATATTGCCAATGTCAAGTTACACCCAAGTATCCTCCCAATCTCATTAGAATACACCCAAACTTAAAATGGGCATAAATCAGTGTAAACAATTGGGACCCAAGGAAAGCACTGAACCCAAACTAGTATGTTTCTTCTTTGAGTCTTAAAATTTAAGTTACAACTTCTTTAACCATCATTCATGCACATCAGGCACAGCATGTTTAAGAACCTGCAATCGGGGAAGCTTTTCCATTTTTAATGTGTCTTATGCTTGTGCTACAAAAATTCACTTAAAAAAATTGAAAATACAGTGCAGATCTCAGGGAGAATAAATTTTAGAAAAACATTCAAAAAATTGCAATTAAAAGACCAAAAAGATGACAATGTCTGTGCCTGCGTCACGATCAAAAAATCATGGCATCTTATAGCACAGAAGGAGGCCATTCGGCCCATCGTGCCTGTGCCGGCTCTTTGAGAGAGCTCCCGACTAGAACCACTTCCCCTGCACTTTTCCCATAGCCCCGCAAATATTTTCTTTTCAAGTACCGATCCAATTTTCTAAGTATATATTCAGCAATCCTAGCCAATTTTTCCCCTTCCTTTGCCAAGGACATTGAGGCCAATTGCCATGCTCCAAAACTGCTAGATCAGGTGACACAGCACAGACCAGGTGACCTCTTGGTCCATGTGAATCTGCATCAGACCATGTGGTACATTTACCCACTGAGACAGAAGGGGGCGATAAGTCTTTCTAACTTTCTATAATTTTACTAATGCAAGATTACTGTTGTATTGGGTGTGGTTTTCTGAATGTGTATTCGAAAGGGAGAGGAAGGCTCCCCTTTGGCAGCAGCACTCATAAATTTGGCCACTTGTGTCTCAGGTGGTAATATATCTAGCACTGGATTGAAGGCTGCCCAACACCAGCGTTTTTCAACGGTTGGTTTGCAGGGGAGGTCCCCACCTACTCCGTAGCAGCAAAGAAGGGCACTGCTAATAATATGATTTAGGATAAAAATACGCAGCTATTTCAGCAGCAAATCACTCAGTATAAAATTTAGCCCTGCATGTTAAATTTATAACACAGGTAGATTGTCCCTGTTTAAATTCCTGTAGCTATTTCATCCTGATTATTTTTCTTCCACAGGGAAGTTTTCAGATATTCCAATCTTTAAGTCAGCACAGGTGCATGGAGAAATGTCTTGGCTCTTGTTAAAATTATGAAACTGACCTGAAACTGACAAGAGTCAAAACCACAGCTTGAATGCCTCTGCTGCTGCTAACACTTGGATAAAACATCTGTAGCCAGCTGGCAGTGAAAACAGCAGTGTTCTGCCGATTTGCAGAAGGTTAATGGTATGCATGTTGTCATCTTTGTTATAGAATGAACGAGTGGTTTACGATTCAGCAAATAATCAAATTGGATTTAGACACATTCATCATTAATAAAAGTATTAAATGAATCCTTATGGGAATGGTTTAAGCGTTGCTCAATACAGTTAACCTATTGTAGTCTTGGAAGGTCATTTTCATTTTAATATATATGAGGAGTGGGCCAATTGGCGTCTTCACGTTTCATGTTCTATTTTCCTATTTTCTCTCTTCTTCTGAGTTTCAAACTGAGGCACTGGGTTTCCAACCTGTTCCCTGATCTCTCCAATTTCTCTTTGTAATCAGCGTAAACTATGGATTTTATGCACAAAAAGTGCTTTCCTGGAATGCCCAAGAACCTAACAAAGGGAGATTGAGTGAATAATCCGCCCACCCAAAAAAAACAAAATTACACCACTGTCAATTCTTCTTCACTTGCTTAACCCTCTTCACTTGCCTAACCCTCTTCACTTGCCTAACCCTCTTCATCTGCTTATCCCTCTTCACTTGCCTAACCCTCTTCATCTGCTTATCCATCTTCACTTGCATAATTCTCTTCACTTGCTTAACCTTTTTCACTTGCTTAACCCGCTTCACTTGCTTAATTATCTTCACTTGCTTAACCCTCAGACCACCAGAAACTACAAGAAGTGCCAGCCTGCCTAGGCAGCACAGTTTTAAGTCAGCTCATAGACCATGGTCTTGACACAGGCCCTACCATTAAGTAGTTGAGGTCTTAGCTATCAGACTATAATATTAATCTGATGCTACTAAAGAATGGCCAACATCGCATTTTTAATTTTCCCTATTTGTGCTCATCCTCTTCACTCCCCTCCCTCATTCCTTCTAACCCATATGTACGATTTTAGTTTTTGTAAGCGTATCCCAATTTAACTTATATGTAAACTTGACAATCTTTTTTTCTAATTTGCTTTGAAGTTTAAATACTGAGACTGGGCCAGAGCACTCTTCATCTAATTCATGATATGCCTGGCACAGAAGTGCTTGACGCTGCACTGGGTGACTGAAATGGATAAAATGTTCTATTTACTGTTGACATTTATTGGCCTGACACCATCCAGTGTCATAGAGACCAGGTGCTCCCGGGTTCAGTTCCTGATTTGTGTCGAGTTAGTTGATCTGAGTCAAAGGAGCGAATGGGGCACTGGACATTGAGTAATAACAAGTCCGATGCACCCCATGGTGGAACAGCTTGCCAACGTTCACCGTCCAGGCACACACATGGAGATTGCCCATTTGGACGAGCAGCTGCAGGAACTGGCACCCTGGCCGGAATTGGCACTTTCAGGGTTGGGTGGGGAGGGGGGTTGCCGGGAGGGGGAAGAAAATCGGAAGAATGAAAGCATTTCTGATTTTCCCAGAGGGTTAACCATGGGATACTGCACAGTGGAAAATCCTTAAAACGCCTCCTGTGTAACACAGTTTAGTTAAGCTCATCTTGTATTAGCTAAGATCCTGAGAAACAAAATGACAGCAGCTAGCATCTGGTGACCTCCCCCCAGATGGGGAGAAGGGCCCCTTAGGTACTAATAACTGTATTGTAGCAACATGGTTATCAAGAACTATGTACATGAGTCACTATTTGGCATTGCAGCAAGTGTCTATTGAATGCAGATGCAACAGTACTTTTATGTAATTAGAAGTCCGACACACCATGAGGTCCAAAATGTTTGTTCTTTTCTCTATGACTGCTTGGAGGCTAAAAGTTTTTTTTGGTTTATGGGGAGCAAAATACAATCTTTAATTAAATTCTTTTAGCTGAAATTGTACTCTACTAAACTTTAGTGCTGTTTATAATAAGCTCAGAAGAAATAAGAAATTTGAATCATTTATTAGTTTTGGACTCTGTGTAGAAATCCTGTTGTAAGTGCCTCTTTTATTACAGGTTCTGTAAGTACTGTAGGGACATGTTACGATAAACTTTTAAAACAGGCTGCAACAGTGGCTTGAACCTTTTCTGCACTGACATCTGGAGCTATTTCATTGTAGGTTTGCAAGCACCCAAATCCGTTCTTGTTTTATTGCTGTTTTCACCATATGTCACTATCAGTGCAGAATCAGCGTGAAAGTCCTGGTATAGAGTCAGTTGGGTTATGTTAGCTGTGGCTCAGTTGGTAGCATTCTCGCCTCCGAGCCACAGAGTTGAGCACGTAACCTAGGCTAACACTCTTACTGAGGGAGCACTGCACTGTCGGAGGTGCCGTCTTTCAGATGAGACGTTAAACTGAGGTCCTATCTGCCCTCTCAGGTGGATTTAAAAGATCCCGTGGCCCTATTTCGAAGAAGAGCATGGGAGTCCTCCCTGGTGTCCTGGTCAATATTTATCCCTCAACCAACATCACTAAAACAGATTATCTGGTCATTATCTCATTGCTGTTTGTGGGACCTTGCTGTGCGCAAATTGACTGCTGCATTTCCTACATTACAACAGTGACTACACTTCAAAAGTACTTCATTGGTTGTAAAGTGCTTTGGGAGTTCCTGAGGTCATGAAAGACGCTATAGAAATGCAAGTTCTTTCTTTCTTTTCTCTTCGGCCCCTAAGCAAGTAGGTGGTTGGTTGTTGGAGTAGCAGAGACAACAGTAACTTTCATTGATGTTGCACCTTTAGTATTGTCGTAAATGTCCCAAGCAATTCACAAAAGTAAAAACAGATGCCGAGCGGTAGAGAGAGAAGAATTCAAGGGCTGACCAAAGGCATGGTCCAAGAGGTGCGTTTTAAGGAGGCTTGTGAAGTTGGGAAGAGAGGCAGCAGGATGGAGAGGAAGCCAGCCGAGGTCACTGAGGACAATAATAAAAGTGGAGTAAGACAGTATAGGATAGGATGCAGGTGGAAAAGTTTGGCTGAGTTGGACTATATCAAGGGTGGAACTTGGAAGATCAGTAAGGAGAGTGTTAAAGAAGATGAGCCTGGAGATAACAAAGGCATGGATGAGGGTAAAATCGGGTCAGAGACGAGTGGTGTTGTGGAGGTGAAAATAGCTGGTCGTGTTGATGGATAGGATACGGGGTTTGAAGCTCTGCTCTGGGTCAATCAGAACATCGAGGTTGTACAGCACGGAAGAAGAATGGAATCATGTATTACCGAGTTCTTAGTATACAAGGGCAAGAGACTAAACTTGGAGTTGTCTTTGTTTAAAGTACAGTTCATAGCTCTAGTCAGAATCCAGAGACTAAAAGCTCATAAATGTACATTACTGTGCGATTTATAACATGGTGTCAGAACCTTGTGTCAGAACATGGCTTAACAAGCCAGTGAATTTAAATGTCGTGAGGAACAAAGTATTGAAGGCAGGCATAAGGTGGAACCCAATTCATCCTGTGTGTGTGTGTGTGTGTGTGTGTATGTGTCACTGGGGCCAATTGTCATTATCAGGTGTAAGTCAGTTCTGCTTTAAGATTCACCTGAATCTCTCTGGTCTAAGTCAATTTGTATAATTATTCACAACTCTTTTTTTACTATATTTGTGCTCAGAATGTGGGTAACACTGGCAAGGCATTTATAGCCAAACCCTAGTTCAGGGCATTAAGAATTAACCACATAGCGAAAGACTGGTCATGTGTCCCCCAGATCAGGTAGGGTGCCAGGTTCCCTTCTCTAAAGGCCATCAGTGAACCAATCTGGCAGCTTTCATAGTTATTTTTTCTTGCAATCCAAAAAATTGCCAGACTAATTAAATTAAATTACACAACTGGTCATGGTGAGATTTGAACTCATAATTTCTGGGATGCTAGTCCATACTGTACCCCCCAAATGCAGCACTGATAGGAGAGGAAAATTGTGTGCAAGTCAAATTTAAAGGGATGAGGATATTTAAAGGGGGGTGTCACAAGGAGGGGAATAAAAATTCAAAAGGGATCCCGAAGTGCAAGCACAAGTGAGCAGACAAATGACGGTGCAGCCCAACACTTGGCTCTCTCTTTGATGGCTGCTGAAATTGAGGTTATGCTGCGTGTGAGGAGGGTTGTCCTCTGTGCCACTCCACAGCACCTTCCCATTGGTCAACACTGCAGCGTGCCTGCAAGACGGTGCTGCCAAGTTTCAGGCCACAGCTGACTGTTACTGTCCCTGTTCATATGCAAGCCTTTGCTGCATGGTAGCCACAGGTATCCTTACAGCAAATGACAGAACTCAGCATCTGCCTCTTTGCATACCCAGACCCTCAGAAAGGAGGTTCTCAAGGGCATTCCCAGGTTTGCCGAGACCTGTGGAAATGGTTGGCGACATCTTGGCAGGTGTGGCCAAACAGGCAACATTGGTTCCTCATCACCTTGGGATGCCTTCTTTCATGTAATTCCATGTAAAGCACGAACATTGGGATGCTTTGGAAGAACTTTTGGGAAGAGGACTCTCCATCAATACACCATCTGCCAAAGCGAGGTATGTTACCTGTCTCTGAAAATGAAAGTGCTGGTGTGAGGTCATGGTGCAGCTCTTGGGCAGCCTGACCTGCCTTGGGACAATCTCCAAATTAGAGCCAGGCCATTTAAGAATGAAGTCAGGAAGGACTTTTTCACCCAAAGGGTAGTAGAGATGTGGAAATCTCCCCCTCCCTCCCCCACCCAAAAGGATGTGGATGCTGGGGGGTCAAGTGAAGCTTTCAAGACTGCGATCGACAGATTTTTGTTGGGTAAGGGGATCAAAGAATATGGAGCAAAGGCGGGTAAATGGGGTTGAAGTACAGGTCAGCCATGATTTAATTAAATGACGGAACAGGCCCGAGGGACTGAATGGCCTACTCCTGTTCCTATCCCTCTGCAACTCATCCTCTTCCTCTGAACACATCAGCTTGGAGTATCCTTTAGCCAACCCATTAGTGCCAATAAAAGGCTCTTGGGGCAAAAAAACCCCAAATAAATAATGGCACAAGGACTTATAAAAGCCTGAGTGCGGTACTTTAAAAAAATGTTTTTAAATTACAAGAACCACCTTCAAAACACCCAAAATCCTTTCCTTTGAAATTCGTCGGCCCTTTAAAGGCCCTTGTACCTGCAGGCCTGCCAGAGGCATCCTTCCTGCTAGTTTTCCATGAGTGTACTGGAAAATGGCAAGGTGCCCTTCCCCGTCCTCTGTTATTTAGGTTAATGAAGCTCCCACCTGCTTTGGAATAGGAACTGTTTGCGCTTGAAAAATTCTTCCGTCCCCTGGCATTAAATTGGGTGGCCTTGGGAACTGGCGCAGAGTGAGTGGGACGAAATCTCACTCCATTTTCCAACCACTCTCAGGTACAAACAGGGTGATAATGAGACCAAAATCAGCCCCATTGGGCTTTTACTAAATGATGAGAATAGGTTGAATGTTGGGATGTGATTTTCTGCTGTTGGTGTGTCAATCAGGAAGACAAGTTCAACTCAAGTACACAGAAATGGTAGTGTTCATGATAACTGTCTGTAATGATGTGCGCTGGTTGGGAGATGAATTCTGTGCACAGTAATTGTGTGCCTGCTATTCTGTACAGAGCATCCAGTATGTCATGGGTGGATGGAGGCCTTACAATAATTTAATGATTTACAGTAATTCAATGATATGCCCTCAATGGAAAAAAAACACACAGAGTGATAGTGTTCCCAGTCGGCTCAGCTGGTTTCATGTGTTGTGTGCACTGGGGTTGTTTAGGGCTGATTCACATGAGAGAAGGTAGATTGATGGAATGACTGGGTGAATGACTGATGGGATGAGTGCTGTGCTCATTCAGTAACAATGATGAATAGCTGTCATTGTGTGCCAAAAATAAAAGCAAACGGTTACATGCAGAATTTCTCTCTTGGAAGGAAGAAAGTATTATGAGTCATATTTATTCTGCTGCTAATATTGCTAAGGTTCCGCAGCAAGCATTACATTGCAACTATCTCAGAGACTGGCCCTGGTCCTGAACGTATCCTAACATTAATTTGCACGAACCTGGGATTCACATACTTTTTGGATTACTATAAATTTTGACACAATGCCAAGGTAATAAAATATAGCCAACTTGCCCCCCCCCCCCCCCGCCCCATTGTGCCATGGGTAAATGTAGCACGTGGTATGGTATTGAGTCATTCAAACCAGGAAGGTTTCGGGTTTGGCCAGTTGTCAACTCTCCGGTGATATGGCTGTTAGCCTGTTGCAATTGGCCTTAACTCCACCTCCGACTCTGCAGCACTCCCTCAGTAATTCAATGAAGTGTTAGCCTAGACTTTGTGCTCAAGTCTCTGGGACTTGAACCAAGAAAGGTGAGCCAACTGTGCACTCAACACATCAGACCCATGTGACCAAGCTCAGGCACTCTTGTGGCTTCCCAAGGGGCTTCAGGCTTCATTGATGGTTGATAAACAAGACGCAAGATCAAAACTTAAGTCTCCACTCCAGTGCTCTGGATGTGTTGCTAAGGAACATAAGGAAATTTTACATAAGGAAGCATGGAATCAGAAAGAGTTTTCAATTTGGTCTCTGATTGTCTCTCTCCATCTTGTTTAATTGCAGGAAGGAGACTAATTGCCATATGATCCCATCCTCACCAATCTACCTGTCACAGATGCATCTGTCCATGACAGTATTGGTAGGAGTGACCACCGCACAGTCCTCATGGAGACGAAGTCCCATCTTCACACTGAGGACACCATCCAATGTGTTGTGTGGCACTACCACCGTGCTAAATGAGATAGATTCAGAACAGATCTAGCAGCTCAAAACTGGGCATCCATGAGGCGCTGTGGGCCATCAGCAGCAGCAGAATTGTATTCCAGCATAATCTGTAACCTCATGGCCCGGCATATTCCTCACTGTACCATTACCAACAAGCCAGGGTATCAACCCTGGTTCAATGAGGAGTGTAGAAGAGCATGCCAGGAGCAGCACCAGGCGTACCGAAAAATGAGGTGCCAACCTGGTGAAGCTACAACTCAGAGATCAAAAAATATATTAAAATATTTAAGTTAAAAAGTGTGGAAATAATTGATAAACTAGTCAAACTTAACGAGAATAAGACCCATGGTCCAGATGGATTGCATCTGTGAATATTAAAAGAAGTTAGGAAGGAGATAGCAGAGGCACTATTGCATATATATAAAAATTTACTAGAAAAGGGAATAGTGCCAGAGGACAGCTAATGTTATTCATATATTTAAAAAGGGAGATACAAAATGTCCAGGAAACTATAGACCAGTAAGCTTAACGTCGGTGATAGGAAAGATAATGGAACCTTTACCCTTTACTCAAAGATGGAATAGAAAGACATCTGGAGAACAAAAGTATAATAAAGAACAGTCAGCATGGATTTCAACAGGGATGTCATGCTTGACAAATTAATTAAATTCTTTGAAGAAGTAACAGAAAGAGTAGACAAGGGTAATGTAGTAGATGTAATATATTTTGATTTTCAAAAGGCCTTCGATAAGGTATCGCATTGTAGACTCATGGCTATGGTCAGAGTATGTGGAGTCAGGGGACAGGTAGCAGAATGGATAGCAAGCTGGCGACAAAACAGAAAACAGACAGTAGGGGTTAAGGGAAAGTACTCAGACAGGTAAAAGGTGGGCAGTGGTGTTCCTCAGGGTCAGTGTTGGGACCACTGATGTTCACAATTTACATTAAGGATTTGGATTTGGGAATCTTAAGTATAATTTCAAAATTTGCGGATGACACCAAATTGGGGGTATAGTTAATGCAAAGGAAGAATGAGTCAAAACGCAAGAGGACATTAATAAACTTGCAGAAAGGGCATGTAATTGGCAAATTAATTTCAATATGGATAAATGTGAGGTGGTGCATTTTGATAGGAAGAATAAGGAGGCCACATACTGCTTTTTAAAAATTCGTTCACGGGATGTGGGCGTCGCTGGCGAGGCCAGCATTTATTGCCCATCCCTAATTGCCCATGAGAAGGTGGTGGTGAGCCGCCTTCTTGAACCGCTGCAGTCCGTGTGGTGACGGTTCTCCCACAGTGCTGTTAGGAAGGGAGTTCCAGGATTATGACCCAGCGACAATGATGGAACGGCGGTATATTTCCAAGTCGGAATGGTGTGTGACTTGGAGGGGAACGTGCAGGTGGTGTTGTTCCCATGTGCCTGCTGCTCTTGTCCTTCTAGGTGGTAGAGGTCGTGGGTTTGGGAGGTGCTGTCCAAGAAGCCTTGGCGAGTTGCTGCAGTGCATCCTGTGGATGGTACACACTGCAGCCACAGTGCGCAGGTGGTGAAGGGAGTGAATGTTTAGTGTGGTGGATGGGGTGCCAATCAAGCGGGCTGCTTTATCTTGGATGGTGTCGAGCTTCTTGAGTGTTGTTGGAGCTGCACTCATCCAAGCAAGTGGAGAGTATTCCATCAAACTCCTGACTTGTGCCTTGTAGATGGTGGAAAGGCTTTGGGGAGTCAGGAGGTGAGTCACTCGCCGCAGAATACCCAGCCTCTGACCTGCTCTCGTAGCCACAGTATTTATATGGCTGGTCCAGTTCAGTTTCTGGTCAATGGTGACCCCCAGGATGTTGATGGTGGGGGATTCGGTGATGGTAATGCCGTTGAATGTCAGGGGGAGGTGGTTAGACTCTCTCTTGTTGGAGATGGTCATTGCCTGGCACTTATCTGGTGCGAATGTTACTTGCCACTTATGAGCCCAAGCCTGGATGTTGTCCAGGTCTTGCTGCATGCGGGCTCGGACTGCTTCATTATTTGAGGGGTTGCGAATGGAACTGAACACTGTGCAGTCATCAGCGAACATCCCCATTTCTGACCTTATGATGGAGGGAAGGTCATTGATGAAGCAGTTGAAGATGGTTGGGCCTAGGACACTGCCCTGAGGAACTCCTGCAGCAATGTCCTGGGGCTGAGATGATTGGCCTCCAACAACCACTACCATCTTACTTTGTGCTAGGTATGACTCCAGCCACTGGAGAGTTTTCCTCCTGATTCCCATTGACTTCAATTTTACTAGGGCTCCTTGGTGCCACACTCGGTCAAATGCTGCCTTGATGTCAAGGGCAGTCACTCTCACCTCACCTCTGGAATTCAGCTCTTTTGTCCATGTTTGGTCCAAGGCTGTAATGAGGTCTGGAGCCGAGTGGTCCTGGCGGAACCCAAACTGAGCATCGGTGAGCAAGTTATTGGTGAGTAAGTGCCGCTTGATAGCACTGTCGACGACACCTTCCATCACTTTGCTGATGATTGAGAGTAGACTGATGGGGCGGTAATTGGCCGGATTGGATTTGTCCTGCTTTTTGTGGACAGGACATACCTGGGCAATTTTCCACATTGTCGGGTAGATGCCAGTGTTGTAGCTGTACTGGAACAGCTTGGCTAGAGGCGCAGCTAGTTCTGGAGCACAAGTCTTCAGCACTACAGCTGGGCTGTTGTCGGGGCCCATAGCCTTTGCTGTATCCAGTGCACTCAGCCGTTTCTTGATATCACGTGGAGTGAATCGAATTGGCCGAAGACTTGCTTCTGTGATGGTGGGGATATCGGGAGGAGGCCGAGATGGATCATCCACCCGGCACTTCTGGCTGAAGATGGTTGCAAACGCTTCAGCCTTGTCTTTTGCACTCACGTGCTGGACTCTGCCATCATTGAGGATGGGGATGTTTGCAGAGCCTCCTCCTCCCGTTAGTTGTTTAATTGTCCACCACCATTCACGACTGGATGTGGCAGGACTGCAGAGCTTTGATCTGATCCGTTGGTTGTGGAATCGCTTAGCTCTGTCTATAGCATGTTGCTTCCGCTGTTTAGCATGCATGTAGTCCTGAGTTGTAGCTTCACCAGGTTGGCACCTCATTATCAGGTACGCCTGGTGCTGCTCCTGGCATGCTCTTCTACACTCCTCATTGAACCAGGGTTGGATAATAGGAGTCTAAATGTTGCGACACAGGTTAATAAGGCCATTAAAAAAGGCAAATCAAGCACTATGATTCATTTCTAGAGGGATAGAATTGAAAAGCAGAGAAGTTATGTTAAACTTGTATAAAACCTTGGTTAGATCACATTTGGAGTACTGTGCACAGTTCTGGTCTCCTCATTATGGAAATGACATAGAGGCATTGGAGAGGGTGCAAAAAAGATTTGCAAGGATGATACCAGAACTGAGAGGATATCCTTTTCAGGAAAGGCTAAACAGGCTGGGGCTCTTTTCTCTAGAAAAGCGAAGGCTGAGGGGTGACCTGATAGAGGTCTTTCAGATAATGATAGGGTTTGAGAAAATAGGCATGGAAAAAATGTTTCCACTTGTGGGGGAGTCCAAAACTAGAGGTCATCAATATAAAATGGTCACTAATAAATCCAATAGGGAATTCAGGACAAACTTCTATACCCAAAGAGTGGTAAGAATGTAGAATGTGCTACCACAAGGAGTAGTTTTTTTTTTATTCGTTCACGGGATGTGGGCGTCGCTGGCGAGGCCAGCATTTATTGCCCATCCCTAATTGCCCTCAAGAAGGTGATAGTGAGCCGCCTTCTTGAACCGCTGCAGTCCGTGTGGTGAAGGTTCTCCCACAGTGCTGTTAGGATGGGAGTTCCAGGATTTTGACCCAGCGACAATGAAGGAACGGCAATATATTTCCAAATCGGGATGGTGTGTGACTTGGAGGGGAACGTGCAGGTGGTGTTGTTCCCATGCGCCTGCTGCTCTTGTCCTTCTAGGTGGTAGAGGTCGCGGGTTTGGGAGGTGCTGTCGAAGAAGCCTTGGCGAGTTGTTGCAGTGCATCCTGTGGATGGTACACACTGCAACCACAGTGCGCCGGTGGTGAAGGGAGTGAATGTTTAGGGTGGTGGATGGGGTGCCAATCAAGCGGGCTGCTTTATCTTGGATGGTGTCGAGCTTCTTGAGTGTTGTTGGAGCTGCATTCATCCAGGCAGGTGGAGAGTATTCCATCACACTCCTGACTTGTGCCTTGTAGATGGTGGAAAGGCTTTGGGGAGTCAGGAGGTGAGTCACTCGCCGCAGAATACCCAGCCTCTGACCTGCTCTCGTAGCCACAGTATTTATATGGCTGGTCCAGTTCAGTTTCTGGTCAATGGTGACCCCCAGGATGTTGATGGTGGGGGATTCGGCGATGGTAATGCCGTTGAATGTCAAGGGGAGGTGGTTAGACTCTCTCTTGTTGGAGATGGTCATTGCCTGGCACTTATCTGGCGCGAATGTTACTTGCCACTTATGAGCCCAAGCCTGGATGTTGTCCAGGTCTTGCTGCATGCGGGCTTGGACTGCTTCATTATTTGAGGGGTTGCGAATGGAACTGAACACTGTGCAGTCATCAGCGAACATCCCCATTTCTGACCTTATGATGGAGGGAAGGTCATTGATGAAGCAGCTGAAGATGGTTGGGCCTAGGACACTGCCCTGAGGAACTCTTGCAGCAATGCCCTGGGGCTGAGATGATTGGCCTCCAACAACCACTACCATCTTCCTTTGTGCTCGGTATGACTCCAGCCACTGGAGCGTTTTCCCCCTGATTCCCATGGACTTCAACTTTACTAGGGCTCCTTGGTGCCACACTCGGTCAAATGCTGCCTTGATGTCAAGGGCAGTCACTCTCACCTCACCTCTGGAATTCAGCTCTTTTGTCCATGTTTGGACCAAGGCTGTAATGAGGTCTGGAGCCGAGTGGTCCTGGCGGAACCCAAACTGAGCATCATTGAGCAGGTTATTGGTGAGTAAGTGCCGCTTGATAGCACTGTCGACGACACCTTCCATCACTTTGCTGATGATTGAGAGTAGACTGATGGGGCGGTAATTGGCCGGATTGGATTTGTCCTGCTTTTTGTGGACAGGACATACCTGGGCAATTTTCCACATTGTCGGGTAGATGCCAGTGTTGTAGCTGTACTGGAACAGCTTGGCTAGAGGTGCAGCTAGTTCTGGAGCACAAGACTTCAGCACTACAGCTGGGCTGTTGTCGGGGCCCATTGCCTTTGCTGTATCCAGTGCACTCAGCCGTTTCTTGATATCACGTGGAGTGAATCGAATTGGCTGAAGACTGGCTTCCGTGATGGTGGGGATATCGGGAGGAGGCTGAGATGGATCATCCACCCGGCACTTCTGGCTGAAGATGGTTGCAAACGCTTCAGCCTTGTATTTTGCACTCACGTGCTGGACTCCGCCATCATTGAGAATGGGGATGTTTGCAGAGCCTCCCTCCTCCCGTTAGTTGTTTAATTGTCCACCACCATTCACGACTGGATGTGGCAGGACTGCAGAGCTTTGATCTGATCCGTTGGTTGTGGAATCGCTTAGCTCTGTCTATAGCATGTTGCTTCCGCTGTTTAGCCTGCATGTAGTCCTGAGTTGTAGCTTCACCAGGTTGGCACCTCATTTTTAGGTACGCCTGGTGCTGCTCCTGGCATGCTCTTCTTCACTCCTCATTGAACCAGGGTTGATCCCCTGGCTTGTTGGTAATGGTAGAGTGAGGAATATGCCGGGCCATGAGGTTACAGATTGTGCTGGAATGCAATTTTGCTGCTGCTGATGGCCCACAGCGCCTCATGGAAGCCCAGTTTTGAGCTGCACGATCCATTCTGAATCTATCCCATTTAGCACGGTGGTAGTGCCACACAACACGTTGGATGGTGTCCTCAGTGCGAAGACGGGACTTCATCTCCACGAGGACTGTGCGGTGGTCACTCCTACCAATACTGTCATGGACAGATGCATTTGCGACAGGTAGATTGGTGAGGACGAGGTCAAGTAAGTTTTTCCCTCGTGTTCGGTTCGCTCACCACCTGCCGCAGGCCCAGTCTGGCAGCAATGTCCTTCAGGACTCGGCCAGCAGTGGTGCTATCGAGCCACTCTTGGTGATGGACATTGAAGTCCCCCACCCAGAGTACATTTTGTGCCCTTGCTACCCTCAGTGCTTCCTCCAAGTGGTGCTCAACATGGAGGAGGACTGATTCATCAGCTGAGGGAGGGCGGTGGTAATCAGCAGGAGGTTTCCTTGCCTATGTTTGACCTGATGCCATGAGATTTCATGGGGTCCAGAGTCAATGTTGAGGACTCCCAGGGCCACTCCCTCCTGACTGTACCGCCACCTCTGGTGGGTCTGTCCTGCCGGTGGGACAGGACATACCCAGGGATGGTGATGGAAGAGTCTGGGACTGTTGGCTGAAAGGTATGATTCTGTTGGTATGGCTATGTCAGGCTGTTGCTTGACTAGTCTGTGGGACAGCTCTCCCAATTTTGGCACAAGTCCCCAGATGTTCGTAAGGAGGACCTTGCAGGGTCGACTGGGCTTGGTGTTTTGCCGTTGTCGTGTCCGGTGCCTAGTGGTCCGATGCCGGGTGGTCCGTCCGGTTTTATTCTTACTATGACTTTTCGTAGCTAGATTTTACAACTGAGTGGCTTGCTCGGCCATTTCAGAGGCCGATTAAGAATCAACCACATTGGAGTCACATGTCGGCCAGACCAGGTAAGGACGGCAGGTTTCTTTCCCTAAAGGACATTAGTGAACCAGATGGGTTTTTACGACAATCCGGTAGTTTCATGGCCATTATTACTGATACTGGTATTTTAATTCCAGATTTTTATTTAATTAATTGAATTTAAATTCACCAGCTGCCGTGGCGGGATTTGAACTCATGACTCTGGATTTTAGTCTAGGCCTCTGGATTACTAGCCCAGTAACATAACCACTATGCTACCGTACCCATGTTGTACAGTTGAGGCGAATAGCATAGATACATTTAAGGGGAAGCTAGATAAACACATAAGGGAGAAAGGAATAGATGGGTATCCTGATCGGGTTAGATGAAGTCAGGAGGGAGGAGGCTCATAAACGCCGGCATAGACCAGTTGGGCCGAATGGCCTGATTCTGTGCTGTGCACTCGAGGTAACTCAATATAACTGCACCGTAGCTACACAGAGGGCTGTTCCTGAGTCGCCAGGTGTGGTCACTTACTGCATGCCTTATCACCCCACATCTAAAACGGTTGAGCTTACACCAGAGATGGCCTGGCAGTTCGAAGCCAGGAGTTCTCTCGTCAGGCTGGGTGATGAGGAAGGGGTTTCTTATAGAGGGAGCAGCTCGTCCCCATTCTGTTCACCATAACGAGGCAGCATCTGCCTTGGAGATAGTTGTTGGGTAGTCAAGATTGGTCTTCTTATTAGTTGGTGCCAAGACTCCTCCCATATATCTTTGAAAAGTAGCAGCTGTGGGATCTCCTGAATTTTCTCAAGGAGGTTCTTTGCTGCAATATGATGTTAGGATACCATATATTGCAGGGGACTGGTAACCATTCAGTGATTGTTGATCTCATAGTCCCTGTTATTATTCTCATTGTTTGATTAAATTGTACATCAACTAGTTTTGTATGGGAACAGTTTAGCCACAGAGGAGTGCATTTAGGGACGGGCGATTTATATTGTCTTGCCAGTGTTGCTCACATCCCAAGAATAAAAAAATACTTTGTTGAGCCCTAACTGAATCCCACAGTGATATTTTTATGGAGAAGTGTCTGGTCGTCGTCGTCGTCGTCGTCGTCATCATCATCATCATCATCATCATCATCATCATCATCATCATCATCATCATCAACAACAACAACAACAACAACAACTCACATTTATATAGTGCCTTTAACTTGGTAAAATGTCTCATGGCACTTCACAGGAGCGTTATCAGACAAAATTTGACACGCAGCCACATAATGAGATATTAGGTAACCAAAAGCTTAGTCTCAGAGGTAAGTTTTAAGAAGTGGCTTAAGGGAGGAGAGAGAGAGGCGGAAAGGTTTCGAGAGGGAATTCCAGAACTTAGGTCCTAGCCAGCTGAAGGCATGGCCGCCAATGGTGGGGTGAAGGAAATCGGGCATGCACAAGATATTACACTCAGCCTCATAACATTCAACCCTCTTCTGTGACAGGTTTTGAGTTGATCAATTAGTCTGTGCCACATATTTACTCTCCAGGGAAGCAAATGTCTTCTCATGTGTAATCTCAATGAGACAATTTGGTTTGCTAATTTTGAGTTCTAGTTCTGTAACCACAGTTTGAGCAAATTGCTTGATTACAAAGAGCTTTGAATGAAACTAACACATCTCCAATGACATTGCTTAAGGGCAAAATCTTTGCAAAAATTTGGAGGTTGCTTAGAAATTTAGTTCCAGACTTCTGCAGCCTGTCTTAAAGCCCTGACCTGGCACTGCAACAGAAACTCTGTTTTTAAATCTCACTGACCTTATAAATAGGCATTTCAGTCAAGAACTCCTTCTCCTTCAATATCCTGTTCCCTGCTTGCTGCTGGTAGTGTAGATTCTTTCTGTGGAAGGGAGGTCTATAAAGTAGCAGCTGAAACTTCTTTATGGTGCCCACTCTATTCAGAATTGTTGGCTGGCTCTCTGTCAGTACTTCTCACATCATAACTCCAAAGCCCTATCAATGAAACGCGTCGACAAATCAGAGGGCTCAGGCATTGGTTGGATCACTGTCACATCTCCCACCTCATTGCCTGTCAATGAAACACATCAGATCAATCAACAAGTACAAAAATGACCCGACAGACGTACAATCACTACAGACCCACTGGCCTAGAAATTCGATCGGGTGTGAAAACAAGCGCACGGGGAGGCAGAAGCGGGGCACGGGCTGGATGCACCTGTTCACGTGTTCAGGGTTCAATCCCTTCCACCTTTATTAGATCATCACCCCCTCTTTCTGCACCCTTACCCTTGCTCCTGAAAAACAAAAATAAATGCAACCCTATTAATGTTCTTCCTCACTGCACAACTCAACTAATTCACTTCAATTTCTGACCATGTAAAGAATCTGCCTGTGCAGTTTGTTTCTGCAGAAACACATATCAGTGCCCTTTAATAGGAACTTAGGAATTGCTAGATGAAAAAAGACCAAAGTCCATCTAATTCGCCTTCTATCATCCTGGTAGTCGCGTGATACAACGATAATGGAGTTGTTGACTAATCATAGCAATCAATCTCTATCAATTAGTCTATGATAGACCCAGACATGAGGGCCCCAATATTAGAATGGAGGCTGGATGACAGCAAGGGGAGTGAATGGGCGCGTGGGTAACCCAACTAATAAAAAATGCCCGTTTCCCACGCGATTGCAATTCAATTGGTGCCACTCAACGTGGCTTCTGGGTTTGCCGTCGGAAAGCTGCGCAGTGGGCGGACTGCACACCACCATCACAGGCTGTCAGCTGCAGGAGCTCTATTTAAAGGACCATTGCTCCAAAGGCTTTTGCTGGAGCAAATACCCACAGACCACAATGGAGCAGCACAGGGGCAAGGCTGCTCCAAGGTTTAGTGATGCCTCACTCCAGGTGCTACTGGATGGGGTGAGGAGGTGGAGGGATATGTTTTACCCAGTAGACGGGAGGAAGTGGCCTGCCTCTGCCACCAAGAAGTTCCTGGCAGAGGGGATCACCAGCAGCAGCAACATCTCCCGCACTATAATGCGTCCCGCTCTGTGAACGATTAAGGCACCTAAATCGCATCTTGAGCAGCCCTATAGCGTGCTCAATTGTAGATCTGGTGGTGATGTGGCTGTCGTTATAGCGACGCTGTTGCTCGGTGATGGTGTTCCTCAGAGGTGTCATGAGCTATGTGGGCAGGGGGTATCCCTTGTCCCCGAGGAGCCAGCCCTTAAGGGTGTTCGGTACGTGAAGGAGGGGCGCGATGTTGGATTCCCTCAGGATGAAGGAATCGTGGCAGCTGCCAGGGAATCTGGCGCATAGGTGAAGGAATCTTTTGCGGTGGTCACAAATGAGCTGAGCGTTGATGGAGTGATATCCCTTTCTGTTGATGAACAGTCCTGGCTCGTGTGGAGGCTCTCCCCATCTGACAAACAAGCATTTGAATGTGCAACTGACTGCTGGCTGAAACACGTCTGGTAGAACATGGAGTGTTTCCCACAGCACGGGAAACACGCTGAGCATGTTTAAAAATCAGATCCCTGCCTTAATATGGACAAAATTAAGTACTTCAAGTATCCACATAAGTTTCTTAACTATCATCCCGCCGGCTTTAATTGCCGGTGGGACTTTAGCATTCGGGAGGCGCGCGTGCACCCAGATGCGTCAGTGGGAATCCCGGAAGTCTGCGGGTTGGAGCCGGGTTCCAAACCCGCTCGGGATTTCCCTGATTTTCAGAGCCCGCCCCCGACGCACCTGCTACTTCATTCCAAAATCGAGCCCGAGTTGAAGATAACCCCAGTGGTGGAGAGTTTTGGGAACCATAGGTCCAAAGTTACCTGTTCCTCCCAAATTACTCATATAATATATCACAAGATGTTATTTTCTGGAAGAAATCTACCTAATTTGCATTTGAACAAATCAACACTAACTGACCTAGGGAGCCTCTTCCATAGATTGACCACTTGCTCACTGAAATATTGGGGGCAATTTTAACCCCCCAAGGCCGGTGGAGGGTTTAAAATAAAAAAATGGGAAACCTGACCCCAACCCGCTCACTTCCTGTTTTAATGGAGGCGGGTCGGAGGGCGAGCGACCAATCCGCGGGTCAGTCACTAAAATCTTTTAAGGTGGCTGCGTGCCTCCATTTTAAGTCTAGTTTTACTTTTAACTTCTTCAGGCCGAGGCTCAGGAATCCCGGCAGATGAAAGGAGATGAGAAGGGCTGGATCCATGAGGTAACTGCCTTTATTGGACTGCTTATAGGTCAGGAGGAGCAGGAGTGCTTCCCCCCGCCCATCAAGCACACGTTTTAAACACCTCGCAATGGGAACCCGCGATTGGCCGACCCCCACCCCCCGCGATGTCGATTTGCACCCATCCAATGATGTGGAACTTACCTGACATCCACTCCCCGGCTGCTTTCCAGCCTGACCAGCAGCAAAGCCTTTCAATCTGGCTGGCTGTTGGGTGGGAAACTGGTTGATAAAGGCTAAAACAGGTCCTGCTGTTCATTTCGGCAGGACCTACTACTACTGGGTTTCGTCTGAAAATCCTCCCCCCACTCCTTTCCCGGCTGCTATTAACAGGCCCATTATTTCCACAGATTAGTTCTCTGGTTCTACTGCCTTGGACAGTTAACGGTGAATTGTATCTACAGCATTGGTCAGAACGGGCTTCTTCTACGATGCATACAACCATGGTCTTAGTATGCAATTTGCACAAAACACAATGCATCAAAGTACATTCTGAAGTAATGTTGTTTAAAATTGAATCAGTGCACGCAGTGGAAGCTTCATTGCTTAAATATTACGAAGAAAACATTGAAATGTCGCATTATTTTTAACCAAGAATTAACATTGACCTGTTTTGCAGTCACACTAGAGAGAAAACAAATCGTTTTGATTTTCAGGCCAAATAATTAGATGGGAATGGAAAATCTCTCAGTTTTCCCTTGTCGGTAGCTCAAGCAACTGGGAGTTAACGGTCGGCATTTTCTTCTGAGGGCCAGCGATACAGTTAGAAACATGATCAAAAGTTTATTTTTAAGACTGTTTACAGTTCATAGTGAAAGCCTTTTTGTATAAAGTGTACAATGTTTTCACTATTTGGAGGATGGATGTTTTTAAATGAATAACTCATGCTTCTGGTGTGACTTTGGTTTTCAGTCAATAGCATTAAGAAATGTTAGTTAAAGAAACTGGAATATAGTGGGAGACCGTTCCACAATAACAATGGCTGTGGCTGCAACTGTGACTTCAGAAAGTAGCAGCAATATGATCGATGTGTTCACCATGGGTCCAGAATGATACCGGGGCCAAAATGGTTGAATTATGCAGACAGATTGCATAGACTAGACTTGTATTCCCTTGCATATAGAAGATTAAGGGGTGATCTAATTGAGGTGTTTAAGATGATTAATGGAATTGATAGAGTAAATAGAGAGAAACTATTTCCTCTGGCGGGGGAGTCCAGAACAAGGGGGCATAACCTTAGCACTAGAGCGAGGCCGTTCAGGGGTGATGTCAGGAAGCACTTATTTTAACATCTGGAAATCTGGAACTCTCTCCCCCCAAAAGTTGTTGAGGCTGGGGGGTCAATTGAAAATCTCAAAACTGAGATTGATAGATCTTTGCTAGGTAAGAGTATTAATAGTTTTGGAACCAAGGCGGGTAAATCGAGTTAAGATACAGATCAGCCATGATCTAATTGAATGGTGGAACAGGCTCGAGGAGCTGAAAGGCCTACTCCTGTTCCTGTGTTCCTATGGGTCCCAATCCACGTATGTGCCATGGGGACCTGTTTTAACCAGCGAAAAATTCCTAAGGAAAGAACTGAATCTCCTGGAAAATACTCCAAATTGTATTTCAGGTTGCTGACTCAGGAGTAGGCCCGCCTAAGACAATAGGTGTGATTTTTAACTCTGCCTGCCTGGCAGGAACTGTGCAGGCGGGTGGTTAAAATGGCAGTCGGATGAGCCCCGCTGCTTTCCCGACAGGTTCCATTTTGCATTCCTGCCCGCCGCCATTTTAACCCCGCTGTTTTTAGTCGCAGGAAAGGTACCTGCCACAGGCAGAGGCCTCATTAAAGTGTAAAAGAATAAAATGTAAAACTCCGATGATGTCATTTAGACCCAGACGCAATTTTAACTCAAAAATTCTGGGCAGGAAGTCAGTGGGAAGCTGCAGAATATCGGGGTCCCAGAGGCCACCCGCTGGCAGCAGGTAAGTCGCGGGAATGGCTGCCGGCCCATCCCCCAGGGGGGCCCCATGATCGGGGGGAGGGGTGGGAGGCAACAGGGAAGGCCTAAGCTTTCCTTGTTGGAGCCAGAGGAGCACTCCCGCTCGATCTTCTACACCACTGGATTGGCCTGTTGCAAAACTCCCTTCTGCTTCCCGCTCAGGCCGCCTCCTAAGAATTGCAGGCGGGTCCTGATGACGTCATTGGAACCTAATATTGCATAAGTTAAAAAGGACCCCCGGCCGGCATTGGGTAGGTGTCCTTTGCGGGCCTGCTCAGGCGAGCAGGTGAAAATGGGAACCTGTCGGCTCCCGGTGGCCCCAGGGCGGGTAAATAATTTGGACGATTACAACTGCCCACCCTCTTGGTGGGTAGGGTTAAAATGGCGCCCGTAGTTACGGTGAAAGTTGGTGACAAACGGAGTTTAAGAAAATCACTGATTGCTGTCCCATTGAGTCATCATTTCTCTCGAAAAGAGTAAGCTGAGGGGGTTGACCTAATTATTGTCTTTAAAATTATGAAAGGATTTGATAGGGTTGATGTGGAGAAAATGTTTCTGCTTGGGGAGACCAAAACTAGGAAGGCATAAATATAAGATAGTCACTCATAAATCCAATAAGGAATAAAGGAGAAACTACTTTACCCAGAGAGTGGTTAGAATGTGGAACTCGCTACCACAAGGAGTAGTCGAGGTGAATAGCATAGATGCATTTAAGGGGAAGCTGGATAAACACATGAGGGAGAAAGGAATCATAGGTTATGCTAATAGCGTCAGATGAAGTAAGGTGGGAGGAAGCTCGTGTAGAGCATAAACACGGCATAGGCCAGTTGGGCCGAATGGCCTGTTTCTGTGCAGTAAATTCCATGCAATTCTATGTAATCCGTTCTGGCGGGATGACATAAGAATATTGGCTAACAAAACATTGCTTTGAGTCGTTGCCCCTTTCACCTCTTGGAGGTGTTAAGCTCGGGCCAGACAATCACTCAGGGGATCAGTCTCCTCTCTCTCTGATTGCTGTTAAGGATAGAAAGGGAACAGTCTCATGTTAGTTTTGTTAACATCTATAGGACAAATAGTCCTCATTTCGGCACTAGAAAGTATAGTTTTGAGGACTCATAAGACAGAGGTTCTCAGTAATGAACATATTGGGGAGAACTGTGTACTGAAACTGACTCATACGAGACCCAGACTGGGAACACTAAAAGTTCTCCCTTTGTTAAAATCTGGGAAATATTGAGTGATTTATTGTACAGCACTGGCTTTTCTCTATTTAATGATCATGCATAAAAGGCATTTGAAAGGTCACTTGGGGAGGAGGAGGTGAGCTCACTAGCTACAACACTAAAATCTAAGCTTAAATCCTAGCCTGTACTTTGTATGCCCTTGGGTTGCCCCAGGTTTGTAATTACCAGCTGGACTGAAACACAGGAAAATGTCTTGGGACTGATTTTCTCTGAGACTGATGAATGATGTCAACAGAAGCCCTTCCCCCACTCTCCGGTGGGCTGACCAAGGAGTGGCACTTGCTGTTCATGAAGATACAAGTGCATTGCCCTATGGCCTGAGGAGATTATCCCCCTCTTCACTGGCAAGGTGCAATCCAGCTCTGAACACCACAAAATACAAATTGTTTAGATGTCACTCATAATTCCTGGCCTCAAGTATCGATATGTTTTTATTTTGTTAAAATTACTATTTAATTGAATCCATTTTATCCACAAAATGCTGCACAGATGGTTTCATTGAAACAAGAAATAATAAAAGTATCATTGCAAGTAAAAGCATGGGTTCATGCTGCTTGGTAGGTCGTCTTATTTTGTTCAAACCCAGATGTAGATCTGTGGCGTTTGGTTTACATATTCTAATATCTGCCAAGTGCTTTCTGTACCAGTGTTGGTGAGCAGCAGATGAGACTGCCTCGTGTTTTCATAATGTAGGGAGTGCATTTCTTTGAAAACATGTGGGACTTGTTTTTTTACATTTACCAAATAGGGCAACTTCTGGAGTGCAAACATGCCAAAGCTACCGATGTGATGATGGCAAGGCAGCTGACTTTTCAGAACAGTCTGGGGGTGAATATCCACAGGGCTCTCCCGTTCGGCCAGCGTAAGAGCCGCGGAAATCCTGGAAAAACGGAGCCAACAAGCGGGGAATCCATCACTTGGAATCATAGAATCTAGAATCATAGAAAGGTTACAGTTCGGAAGGAGGCCATTTGGCCCAACGAGTCCGAGCCAGCTCTATGCAGGAGCAATCCAGCTAGTCCCATTTCCCCGCCCTTTCCCCATAGCCCTGCAAATTTTTTCCTTTCAAGTACTTATCCAGTTCCCTTTTGAAGGCCATGATTGAATCTGCCTCCACCAGCCCCCTGGCAGTGCATTTCAAATCCTAACCACTCGCTGTGTAAAAAAGTTTTTCCTCATGTCACCTTTGGTTCTTTTGCCAATCACCTTAGATCTATGTCCTCTCGTCCTTGACCCTTCCGCCAATGGGAACAGTTTCTCTCTATCCACTCTGTCTAGATCCTTCATGATTTTGAATGCCTCTATCAAATCTCCTCGCAACCGTCTTTGTTCCAAGGAGAACAACCCCAGCTTCTTTAGTCTATCCACATAACTAAAGTCCCTCATCCCTGGAATCATTCTAGTAAATCTCTTCTGTACCCTTTTTAAGGCCTTCACATCTTTCCTGAAGTGCGGTGCCCAGAACTGCACACAATACTCCAGTTGTGGCCGAACCAGTGTTTTATAACGGTTCATCATGACTTCCATATTTTTGTACTCTATGCCTCTATTTATAAAGCCCAGGATCCCGTATGCTTTTTTAACCACTTTCTCAAGCTGCCCTGCCACCTTTAACGATTTGTGCACATATACCCCCAGATCTCTCTGTTCCTGTACCCCTTTTAGAGTTGTGCCCTCTAGTTTATATTGCCTCTCCTCATTCTTCCTACCGAAATGTATCACTTCGCATTTTTCTGCATTAAATTTTATCTGCCACGTGTCCGCCCATGCCACCAGCCTGTCCATATCCTCTTGAAGTCTATCATTATCCTCTTCACTGTTTACTATCCTTCCAAGTTTTGTGTCATCTGCAAATTTTGAAATTGTGCCCTGTACACCCAAGTCCAAGTCATTAATATGTATCAAGAAAAGCAGTGGTCCCAGCACTGACCCCTGTACACCTCCCTCCAGTCCGAAAAACAACCGTTCAGCACTACTCTCTGTTTCCTGTCCCTTAGCCAAGTCTCTATCCATGTTGCTACTGCCCCCTTTATTCCACGGGCCGCAATCTTGATGATAAGCCTACCGTGCGGCACTTTATCAAACGCCTTTTGAAAGTCCATATACACCACATCAACTGCATTGCTCTCATCTAACCTCTCTGTTACCTCATCAATAAACTCTATCAAGTTAGTTAAACACGATTTGCCTTTAACAAATCCGTGCTGGCTTTTCCTAATCAATCCACACCTGTCCAAGTGACTGTTAATTCTGTCCCGGATTATTGTTTCTAAAAGTTTCCCCACCACCGAGGTTAAACTGACTGGCCTGCAGTTGCTGGGTTTATCCTTACACCCTTTTTTTGAACAAGGGTGTAACATTTGCAATTCTCCAGTCCTCTGGCACCACTCCCGTATCTATGGATGTTTGGAAGAATATGGCCAGTACCTCCCAATTTCCACCCTTACTTTTCTCAGCAATCTAGGATGCATCCCATCTGGACCGGCTGACTTATCTACTTTAAGTACAGCTAGCCTTTCTTTATCAATTTTTAACCCATCCAGTATCTCAACCATATCTTCCTTAACTGAGACTGTGGCAGCATCTTCTCCCTTGATAAAGACAGATAGAAAGTACTCATTTAGTACCTCAGCCATCCCCTCTGCCTCCATGAGTAGATCTCCTTTATGGTCCCTAATCGGTCCCACCCCTCCTCTTACTACCTGTTTACTGTTTACATGCCTGTAGAAGACTTTTGGATTCCCTTTTATGTTGGCCGCCAGTCTATTCTCATACTCTCTCTTTGCCCCTCTTATTTCCTTTTTCACTTCCCCTCTGCCTGGTTCTCACTTGTGTTATCAACCTGACATCTATCATACGTCCCTTTTTCCGTTTCATCTTACTCTCTATCTCTTTTGTCATCCAGGGAGCTCTGGCTTTAGATGCCCTACGTTTTTGCCTCATGGGAATGTGCCTAGACTGTACTCAAACCATCTCTTCCTTAAGGTCGGCCCATTGTTCAATTACAGTTTTGCCTGCCAATCTTTGATTCCAATTTACCCGGGCCAGATCTGTTCTCATCCCATTGAAATTGGCCCTCCTCCAAATGAGGATATTTATTTTAGAGTGGTCCGCTTCCTTTTCCATAGCTATTCTAAACCTTATGATATTATGATCATTGCTCCCTAAATGCTCCCCCACTGACACTTGCTCCACTTGGCCCATCTCATTCCCTAGAACCAAGTCCAGCAATGCCTACTTCCTCATTGGGTCGGAAACATACCGATCAAGAAAATTATCCTGGACACATTTCAAAAATTCTTCCCCCTCTTTGCCCGTTATATTATTATTGTTTTTCCTGTCTATATTAGGATAGTTGAAGTCCCCCATTATCACTACTCTATGGTTCTTGCACCTCTCTGTAATTTCCCTGCAAATTTGCTCCTCTATATCCTTCCCACTAGTTGGTGGCCTATAGAATACACCCAGTAGTTTATTGGCACCTCTTTTATTTCTTAACTCTAACCAAATAGAATCTGTCCTTGACCCCTCCAGGACATCCTCTCTCTCCAGTACTGCAATATTCTCCTTAATCAATACTGCCACCTCCCCCCACCCCCCTTTCTTTCCTTCCCTATCTTTCCTGAACATCTTGTATCCAGGAATATTTAGTACCCAATCCTGCCCTTTTTTGAGCCAGGTCTCCGTTATCGCCACAACGTCATATTCCCATGTGGCTATTTGTGCCTGCAGCTCACCAACCTTGTTTACTACACTTCATGCATTTACATACATGCACTGTAAACCTATCTTAGACCTTCATATATTCTCCCTTAGTCTGATCCCACCTAATATCGTACTATGTATTACTCTAGGGCTATCTGTCTCTCCCAATCCTTTGTGCACCTTATTTCTCCATTCCAATGCTACACCCTGGTGCCCAACCCCCTGCCAAATTAGTTTAAACTCTCCCCCACAGCACTAGCGGACCTCTCCGCAAGGACATTGGTCCCAGCTCTATTGAGGTGCAACCCGTCCAGCCTGTAAAGGTCCCACTTTCTCCAGAACTGTTCCCAATGCCCCAGGAATCTAAAGCCATCCCTCCTGCACCATCTCTCCAGCCACGTATTCATCTGCCCTATCCTCCTATTTCTATATTCACTCGTGCGTGGCACTGGGAGTAATCCGGAGATTAGTATCTTTGAGGACCTACTTGTTAATCTCTTTCCTAACTTCCTAAACTCTTCCTGCAGGACCTCATACCTCTTTCTACCTATGTCATTGGTACCGTTATGGACGACGACCTCTGGCTGTTCACACTCCCCCTTCAGAATGTTCTGCAGCCGCTCAGTGACATCCTTGACCCTGGCACCAGGGAGGCAACATACCATCCTGGAATCACATCTCCAGGATGCTCAGCCTGCCTTCCAACATCCCAGTGAAACAACATTGTATTTTTAAGGGGGTACACACTTAAACGAAGCAAACTGTACTACCCTGAGCAAATGTGTATTCAACTAGGTTTCAGAGAAAAGGTTATGGGGGTGTCCAAAGCTAGAGGCCATAAATATAAGATAGTCACCAAGAAATCCAATAAGGAATTCAGGAGAAACTTCTTTACTCAGAGAGTGGTGAGAACGTGGAACCTGCTACCACAAGGAGTGGTTGAGGCGACTCGCATAGATGCATTTAAGGGGAAGCTAGATAAACACATGAGGGAGAAAGGAATAGAAGGATATGTTGCTGGGGTGAGATGAAGTGAGGTGGGAGGAGGCTCGTGTGGAGCATAAATGCCAGCCTAGTTGAGCTGAATGACCTGTTTCTGTGCTATAATTTCAATGTAATTCTATGTAATATGGTTTGGAATGAAGTACAAGAATGAAACAATCTTAGTTTAAAGCATTCCCCATTGAAAAACAAAAGCAAAAATAAACTAGCACGGGGAAACTGATAAACATTTAGGGGAAAAGATGGATCACCATTCTCAACCCCAGCTCTACGGCTTATCTTTTAATCCATTCTGTATCAGGCTTTATGGCTTCTGAGTCAACCTGACTCGAAGACGGTTAAGATTTTTGACAAAGCATCTTCCTGAATATGGGTTATCCTTTAATGTGTATTACACATTTTTACTAACTCCCCTTAACACCAATCCTGTTCTCGACCCAAAAATTTGTCGCATATGTCAAAGCAAAAAATAAAAGCTCACCTGCATTAGCTGAAACTTGTTCATTTCCTACATTTTATGGAACTTATAAATTGTGGTATTACCAGGCAAGCTTAGCAGATATATATGGCACACAGCAGATGGATCTAACATCTTGATATGACTTATTAACACTATTTAGTATATTATGCGCTAGTCTTAAATCTATTGAATTGAATTCAGTTATGAGACTGAGCATAGCTTCAATTATGAGTGATGCTCTTAGCCGTTTATAAATAATACGACAATCACCATATCACATTTTACATTTAATCAACACAAATATGTAGAAAAACCTGGAACATACTTATGCAGACTTTCAGTGAAAGAATTATTTGCTTCTGCTAGTTCACAATGAAATGGATCTTGTTATATAGCCTGGGCCAGATACAACGGCCCCAATTTTAACTCTCCCCGCCTGAAGGACACCGAGCCTGGAGAGGGTGGTGGGATGGGCAGCAGTTAAAATGTGGGCAGTCACTTATCCCCTCTAATCTTGCTGCATTCCCGTCATGTCCCAATGTTAACCTGCTCTTTTAAACAGGTGAATGGGACACCCGCAGGAAGGCAGTGGAGTCCTTCTTTAAATATGCAGATCGGGTCCCGATGATGTCATCAGGACTCAACAGCAATATTAACCGGAGGCCTGAGTGGGAGAGCAGGAGATGTCTTCCCCTTCAGACCAGACCTGTCGGGAGGGGGTTCGTGGTCCAGAAGAGGCACGTGTGAAGAATGTTATTTTAGATTTCCTTGTGGGCCAGGAGCTCTCCTCCGAGCCTCATGAGGAAGCCTTGGGCCTCCCTTACCCCGGGCTGCCCAACCACCCCTCCACCCCCCCCCCCCCCCTCAACTGACTGCCGTGGACTGCTCCCACGGGTCCCTGGCTGCAGCCTCCTGCCGCTGAATTCCTGCCTCGGCCTGGTGGTCAGGTAGTGGAACTGGCCGGGTTCGGGCGGGACTCTGGGGACATTTATGGAAATGAGGCCTGGCCATTGCACTCGAGTGATTAACTTTGGGGCTTGCGCATACCATACCTGGCCCCCTTTAAAATCAGGGCCATTGTAAATTTTTTTTATTTGTTCATGGGATGTGGGTGTCGCTGGTGAGGCCGGCATTTATTGCCCATCCCTAATTGCCCTTCAGAAGGTGGTGATGAGCCGCCTTCTTGAACCGCTGCAGTCCGTGTGGTGACGGTTCTCCCACAGTGCTGTTAGGAAGGGAGTTCCAGGATTTTGACCCAGCGACGATGAAGGAACGGCGATATATTTCCAAGTCGGGATGGTGTGTGACTTGGAGGGGAACGTGCAGGTGGTGGTGTTCCCATGTGCCTGCTGCTCTTGTCCTTCTAGGTGGTAGAGGTCACGGGTTTGGGAGGTGCTGTCGAAGAAGCCTTGGCGAGTTGCTGCAGTGCATCCTGTGGATGGTGCACACTGCAGCCACTGTGCGCCGGTGATGAAGGGAGTGAATGTTTAGGGTGGTGGATGGGGTGCCAGTCAAATGGGCTACTTTATCCTGGATGGTGTCGAGCTTCTTGAGTGTTGGTGAAGCTGCACTCATCCAGGCAAGTGGAGAGTATTCCATCACACTCCTGACTTGTGCCTTGTAGATGGTGGAAAGGCTTTGGGGAGTCAGGAGGTGAGTCACTCACCGCAGAATACCCAGCCTCTGACCTGCTCTTGTAGCCACAGTATTTATATGGCTGGTCCAGTTAAGTTTCTGGTCAATGGTGAACCCCCAGGATGTTGATGGTGGGGGATTCAACAATGGTAATGCCTCTGAATGTCAAGGGGAGGTGGTTAGACTCTCTCTTGTTGGAGATGGTCATTGCCTGGCACTTGTCTGGCACGACTGTGACTTATGAGCCCAAGCCTGGATGTTGTCCAGGTCTTGCTGCATGCGGGCTCAGACTGCTTCATTATTTGAGGGGTTGCGAATGGAACTGAATACTGTGCAATCATCAGCGAACATCCCCATTTCTGACCTTATGATGGAGGGAAGGTCATTGATGAAGCAGCTGAAGATGGTTGGGCCTAGGACACTGCCCTGAGGAATTCCTGCACCAATGTCCTGGGGCTGAGATGATTGGCCTCCAACAACCACTACCATCTTCCTTTGTGCTAGGTATGACTCCAGCCACTGGAGAGTTTTCCCCCTGATTCCCATTGACTTCAATTTTACTAGGGCTCCTTGGTGCCACACTCGGTCAAATGCTGCCTTGACGTCAAGAGCAGTCACTCTCACCTCACCTCTGGAATTCAGCTCTTTTGTCCATGTTTGGACCAAGGCTGTAATGAGGTCTGGAGCCGAGGTGTCCTGGCGGAACCCAAACTGAGCATCGGTGAGCAGGTTATTGGTGAGTAAGTGCTGCTTGATAGCACTGTCGATGACACCTTCCATCACTTTGCTAATGATTGAGAGTAGACTGATGGGGCGGTAATTGGTCGGATTGGATTTGTCCTGCTTTTTAGGGACAGGACATACCTGGGCAATTTTCCACATTGTCGTGTAGATGCCAGTGTTGTAGCTGTACTGGAACAGCTTGGCTAGAGGCGTAGCTAGTTCTGGAGCACAAGGCTTCAGCACTACAGCTGGGATGTTGTCGGGGCCCATATCCTTTGCTGTATCCAGTGCCCTCAGCCGTTTCTTGATATCACGTGGAGTGAATCGAATTGGCTGAAGACTGGCTTCTGTGATGGTGGGGATATCGGGAGGAGGCCGAGATGGATCATCCACTCCGCACTTCTGGCTGAAGATGGTTGCAAACGATTCAGCCTTGTCTTTTGCACTCACGTGCTGGACTCCGCCATCATTGAGGATGGGGATGTTTGCAGAGCCTCCTCCTCCAGTTAGTTGTTTAATTGTCCACCACTATTCACGACTGGATGTGGCAGGACTGCAGAGCTTTGATCTGATCCGTTGGTTGTGGAATCGCTTAGCTCTGTCTATAGCAATTCATTTGCAAGATACGTTGTAATGAGGCTGGAAACCTTGAACTCTTGAGAAAGCTCAGATTGAAATATAACTCTGAAGGGTCTAAATCAACAATGTGCAGAAATCAGGAATTAAGGGCATGGAAGGGACTGTGAAGAGTTTTAAGGGGAATGTGAAGAACTTTTGAAGGAAGGCTTTGAAGTTCTGGTGGGCCTTGTTGTTGTATAAGGGCCTGCAGTCATTCAAATTGTTCCTTTGAAGGAGATCTTGACGAATGTATATTTAAAACAAAAATTCTCATTCAGTTCAATATAGGAGGAATTCAATACCAGAAAATTGAATAAGAAAAGGCACAAATAGCTTTGCAATAATATGTGAATATACAAGTTAAACTGTTTATCATTGCTGGCAGCCCACCTGTGGCATTGCTCGGAGTGAGTCAGAAGTTCCCTGTTTATAAAAATATGGGTGTTCATGCCATGTAAATGATAACATCAGGGTCACTGATTTACAGTGAATGAATCAGTCGAATTCTATTTTTAATAAACGGTTTTTCTAGGACCTTTCCTGGTGCTTTGCAGATTGAATTCCACATCTCTGTCCATTATTCCATGAAAACCGTATATGAGTGCCCTTTTTATATATATATTCCTGTACCGATGGGTTGGATTTTTTTAAAAATCTCATTCCAGTTTCCAAACTGGGAATGCACAGTAAGATGGTATGAAAGATGCACCACCTGTAATTTAGGGAAAATCCTGCTGGGCCTCCATCCATTTTTTAGTGCAATGACAAATTCCACAGGAAGTGGGCGCCAGACACTTGTTTCACCTGCACCTCCCCCCCCTCACCCAGTGAACATGTTACCACAAGAGGCAGGGCTGGCGGGATGATGTCAGCTGCCGGAAATCCAGCTAGTTCTCCCTCAGTCGCCCCCAACGCTAAGTTTGTCTGCATGAATCAGCTGCACTAGCAACATCGACAGTTTGCAATTATATAGCGTCATTAAACATCTTAAGGTGCTTCACAGAAACGTAATCAGACAAAAATCAATGCCGAACCAAAGCGAGATGTTGGGAGGCATCTCCGCCATATGCAAATTCCCCTGACCCTGGGATTTGGCATAGGGGTCAAGGGCTGGTCTCCAGACTGGTAGCTGGAAGTCCCGCCCCAGTTTGGTTTCGGCAACACAGCTGATCCTCAAGAGTTTCCGCTCCCTGGTATTTAGTTGTACGACATGGGGGAGTGAGAATTAGCAGCACTGGTATCAGCCCTGTGCTTTAGTAACAATAGGGAAAATCCTGGGCTTCGGTAGCACTGGGGGACATTTCTAGGCTTTGGCAGAACTGCGGGGAGGATCCTGTTGTTTGACAGCACTGCAGTGTGGATGGATTTGGGAGGGAATCCATTGGTCCGGTATCAATGTGGAGAGGGAACCTGAGCTTTGGAAGAACTGGTGGTGACATTTGGGGTTTGGCTCATTGGTGGATTCCTGGGGTTCATTTTAATCCCCAAGAAGGGGTGGGTTGGGGGCGGGTGGGTGGTAAAAATTGTAGCATTTTAAATCGCGATCATAACCCGGCTCCAATGCGCCCACTTCCGGGTTTAACGTGGGTGCATTTAGATACACAAGCAGCCAAATCCCAGAAGCCACGTTCTCAATTACTGTCGGCAGGCAGATTATTAAATGGCCAATTTACCTACTTGAGATAGTTAAGGTTAGAGTCATAGAGTCATAGAGTTATACAGCCCATCGTGTCCGCGCCGGCCATCAGCCCTGTCTACTCTAATCCCATATTCCAGCATTTGGTCCGTAGCCTTGTATGCTATGGCATTTCAAGTGCTCATCCAAATGCTGGTTGTTTTTTTTTATTATTTAATGTTACTCACCTTTAAATTTAACGCCTCCAGGATGGATTTCCCAGGGCTCGTAAATCTCGCCAGGTGAAAGGAGGCGAGAAGGGCTGCTTCATCAGATTGGTGCCTTTATTTCACCGCTTATGGACCAGGAGAAGCAGGAGTGTTTTCTCCAGGCCCAACAAGCTCACCTGCCGCGATCATACCCCCGCAAAAGGACGACCCCCCCCCCACCCCACCCCCCCCGATGGAAGAACTCCCCAATGGGAGATTACCTCCGATCGATGGCTGAGCCCCCACGATGGGAGATCCTCCCGATGGCCGACCCTCCTGCTGACCTCTGGCTCCTCCCAACTTCCGGCTCCTCCCGACCTCCGATCTTCTGCCCTGCCGACCTCTGATCTTCTGCCCTGCCGACCTCTGACCTTCTGCCCTGCTGATCATCTCCTGGCCCGCGATCCTCTCCATGGTCTCCCCAGCCCCCTCACCCTGGTGTCTACCATGCTCCCCCCCAACCTCCTCCCAGCATCAGACCGCCCCCCTGGATCCCCTTCCTGGCATCAGACCACCTCCCACCCCCGATCTCCTCCTGGCATCAGACGCCCCCCTGATGTCCTCCACGGCCCACAATCTCTCCCTCCCTCCTCTCCGATCCCCAACCTTCTTGCCTAACAGCCAGCCAGCCTGTCAAAAATAATTGCCTCCAATTAAGCTGCGATTGCAGATTCCGACGCACTCAACTCAAAAATCTACCCACCTGACTCTCTTGCCGGCTAAAGGTCAAAATCACGCTCCTGGTGTCTGTCAGCAGTGAGACGAGGGGGCATGGGCCTGAAAGCACTGGGAGGGTCTCCCGGGTCTGGCAACTGTTGTCATAACTCTCTCAGACATCTTTGCAAACATGAAATGGAATAGACTCCCTACAGAGTCGGTGGAAGCAGATAGTATTGATTGATTCAAATCCAAATTAGATAGATTTTTTTCAGAAAATAACATTTTCGGACACAGTATAGGAGTAATTTGAGACATGACATGTGGTAAGTGTAACATGCTTGGGAGGAACAGGTGACTTTGGACCGATGGTTCCCATAGCTCTCCACCACTGGGGGTTTTCCTCGTGTCGTGTCTGGGTGTGTTGTGGAATAATTGATAGAGATTGATTGCTATGATTAGTCAACAACTCCATTATCGTTGTATCCTGCAACTACCAGGATGGTCGAAGGTGAACTAGATGGACCTCGCTCTTTTTCCGTCTAACATTTGCTATGTTCCTATGTGTTTTGTGATAGGTGACTTGAAGTGTATCCGTGTTTCTGTCTCTCCGTGTTTGTCTCACAGGTATCGGTAATTAGAATATTTACATTCTCTAACTATTAACAAAACATAGAGGCTTTGTTTGCTATCAAAATTTGTTTTTTTTTTCAATAAAGAACTCATTAGGTTGAGGGAAAGCATCTCTGCATGTGTCTCTCAGATTAATACACTTTCTAGAGTTTATAACGTATTTATAATTCAAATTTATCACTGTAATTACTCCCTCCTGACAGTGAGGGCAGTATGTCCATAGATGAGTGGGTGTAACTGCAGTGTAACAGGTTTACATAGGCAGATTCCATTATAAATGTGGACTTGGGAATTCATAATGGAAAAGTTTGACAGGAGGTGCATGCAGGCGTAAGATTTTCAAAAGATAAATAGATTATTGAGACACTTAGTGAAGGGCCAAGACTCATTGCACAGGACACCATCAAGGTTGAATTGAGCAGGTGACAAGACAAATCAGGAAATAACAGTTAGGAACTGCCAAGCTTGTGCTTTAAAAGCATGTAGATTGTAGGAGGAAGGAAATATTGAGGGAGGTGAAGAATGAGTTGGAGAAGGACATCATTCGATTTCAATGCATTGAACTTAGTGAAGTGTGAAGAGATTCCATGTTTTACAAGGCTTATAGCTGACAGTATTAGATTAGTAGGCTTACCATGCAGTCATCAACAGGTTTTATGCAGGGAGAGAGGAAAGAACATTAATCAAAAGCAACTGCGAAACCGAAGTGCTTTACTCAGCTCGAGGTTCCCTATTCCGGAGCACACCATGCTGGGACTGCGATACAAATATTGATAGACCGAACAGTCAGACATATAGGACGATGACCAGGATTGGTGCTACTGACCACCTCATCCAAATACACCAAATAGACCGTCGATACTGATCATTACTAGACCACAGTGATAATAAGCTATAATTCATTTATCTTATTTAGATGAAGCTACTAGGCAGCAATGAATCTATCAGCGACTAATTAGTCCTGAAATTTCCTGGACTTGCTCCAAATTGTGGAATACAGTGATACGATAAGGGATGACTTGGTGCCACGGTGCCAATCATTGGGATAGAACTAGAATATTGGGATAGAACTAGCCTATTGGCTCAGCTGATTAAGGAAGGGAGCCTCACTGACCAGAAAGGTCCCAAGTTCCATCCCCTGCCTGTGCAGGGTTCTTAATCAAGTTAAGGGGGTAAATTTTAACTCCCAGGAATGGATGGGTTGGGGGGGCGGGTGGATAGTAAAAATACTTTGTTTTCGTGACGGGACCGCATCCCGGCTCCAATGCACCTACTTCAGGGTTTGACCCAGATGCGTTTGGACGCGCACGCTTCTGACACCCGGAAGTCCCGATGGCATTTAAAGCCGGTGGGACGATATTTAAAGGGCCAATTTAGGTCTTTAAAGTACTTAATCCTATTAACTTTTTGTGTATTGAGTTACACAAACCATTTTAACTTCTCCTGAACGTGCCTCTCGTGGCCTCTGAAACACATCGTGGAAACAGACGCGAGTTGTAGCTGATTCTCATTTAGACCTTTAACCAGTGATTGACACGTGAATAAAAGGTGAGTTTTTGCAGCAGGGCAATCAGTTGTCTCAGACAAACCTTTGGCTGGGAATTCTTTGTGTTTAGACTGAGATTTCTTTGTTCACACTCAGAATCCTTGTGTTCACATATATTTACCTACATTTCAGACTCCCTCAAACTGACAACATTAGGATGAGGGGTGCAATGGATTTATTCTACAGTACATCTGAGGAGGAGGCACATCACCATCTGCGGCAGGCACGGCATGCAGTTCTGAGAGTTGCAGCTCCACAAGACAGGGGTGCGTAACAAGGACCTGCAGAAGAGCAGAGAGGGGAACAACGGAGGGGCCGAGGTCGCAGGAGGCACTACCCATGTGAGAGGGTCTACAAGCAGAGGCTGAGCTTCCTGGACGTCTCTGAGGAGCAGTGCCTATGTGGGCTCAGATTGAGTTGGCAGGTGGTTGCAGACATCTGCAGCCTCCTTCATGCAGAGCTGCTCCCGACTGGGCCTGGTGGCCATGCATTGTCCTTCGCAGTTCAAGTCACCACTGCCCTTAATTTCTTCGGCTCCGGATCCTTCCAGGGTGGAACTGGTGACACCACCAGGGTCTCTCAGTCGTCTGCACATAATGTATATCACAGGTGACAGATGGCTTGTTTGCCAGGGCATCCGACTACATCAACTTCCCCATTGACAACATCAGCCAGACTGAGAGGGCAATGGGTTTCCACTCTCTGGCTGGCTTCCCACGGATTGATTGCACACACATAGCAATCCAAGCATCTCCACATGTGTTAGGAATGCTCATCAACAGAAAAGGATATCACTCGATCAATGCGCAGCTGGTTTGCGACCACTGCAAAAGGTTTCTGCAGGTGTGTGCCAGATTCCTGGGCAGCTGCTATGATTCCTTCATTTTGTGTGAGTCCAACATCCCGGCCCTCTTCCATGCACAAGACAGACTTATGGGTTGTCTCCTTGGAGACAAGGGATACCCCCTGCAGACGTGGCTCATGCACATCAGCAGTACGATGACAGTCACATCACCACCAGGTCTGTCATTGAACAAGCCAAAGGAATGAAGATGTGCTTGAGGTGCCTGGACCGATCTGGGAGAGCCCTTCAGTACTGACCGGCGAGGGTGTGTAGAATAATACTCGTGTGTTGCGTCCTGCACAACATCACTCAGCAACTGTTGAGGAGGAGCTCGAATGCGGTCATGAAACATCCACATCTGCCAGCAACATTGAGGAAGAGGAAGGAGGAGGAGGAGGAGGAACAGACGTGTGAGCAAGTGAAGGTGACAGGGTCACCCGATGGATGCATTTCTTTTTTCGTGAGGCTGATAACGAAAGAGATGCATCAGAGGGTGAGTATCAGACAGATTCATGACATTGCATCAGGATTGGGGTGAGTAAGAGTGGTGGGTGAATGAATGTGGAGGTGAGGAAGTGCACAGAAAGTGAGGGTAAGTTGATAAAGAGACTTTAGTGGGTGTGAGGAGTGATGTGATGGAGTAGGCTTGGCAAGACAGAGTGAGAGGGGTGATAGCATACACCACAGGATGTAGGTCAATCAGTAACTGTACTCACTTTTCTTGACCTGGTTAGGTCATTAAACCTCTTCCTGCACTGTACTCACGTCCTTGCCACCCTGCTCCTGCTGCTCAGCTCCTCTGCCACCTCCAGCCAGCCCTTCTTGGTGGCAGAGGCAAGGCGGGTACAGTATGTCCCTCCTGCTCCTCACACCAGCCAGTAGCAACTCAAGCGAAGAGTCGTTAGACCTGGCTTAGTTCTTTGGTGCTCCATATCTTCAAATTCCTCCTTTCTCCCTCAAAATCCATGCTTGCAGTGGCCCTTTAAATACTCCAGTTCCCAGCACGTATACGGGTGCACAGAACGCCCGCTGCGCAGCTTGGAGACGCGAAACCCGGAAGTCACATTGAGGGCCTTCAATTGAGTCGCGATCGCTTGGGCCAACGCACACAAAATTTTTCCGAGTTTCCGACACGACTATTCACCCCCCCGCTGAGTTCCCACTGCCATCTTAAAATTTTGCCCAGGGTCTCCTAAGCACAGGTGACACTACATACCCACCAACGAACAAAAGCTATCTGTTTTTAATATAACGGGTCATTTGCTGGCT
>NC_090338.1:63807568-63812845 GCF_035084215.1 Heptranchias perlo
CCCCTCACACACCCCCCTCACACCCCCCCTCACCCTCCCCCCCCACACTCCCCCTCACACTCCCCCCTCTCACTCCCCCCTCACACTCCCACCTCACCCTCCCCCTCACACCCCCCCTCACACTCCCCCAACCACACTCCCCCCTCACACCCCCCCCCCTCACTCCCCCCTCATACCCCCCCCTCACACTCCCCCCTCACACTCCCCCCTCACACTCCCCCCCCACACTCCCCTCACACTCCCCCCCCACACTCTCCCCTCACACCCCCCCCTCACACTCCCCCCTCACACTCCCCCCTCTCACACCCTCCCCACACACTCCCCCCCTCACACTCCCCTCACACTCCCCCCCTCACACTCCCCCCCTCACACTCCCCCCACACACTCCCCTCACACTCCCCCCCTCACACTCCCCCCTCACACCCCCCCTCACACCCCCCCTCACACTCCCCCCCTCACACTCCCCCCCACACACTCCCCTCACACTCCCCCCTCACTCCCCCCTCACACCCCCCCCTCACACTCCCCCCTCACACTCCCCTCACACTCCCCCCCCCACACTCTCACCTCACACCGCCCCCTCACACTCCCCCCTCTCACTCCCTCCCCACACACTCCCCCCCTCACACTCCCCCCCTCACACTCCCACCTCACACCCCCCTCACACTCCCCCCTCACACCCCCCTCACCCTCCCCCCTCACACTCCCCCTCACCCTCCCCCTCACCCTCCCACTCACACCCCCCCTCCACCCTCCCACCTCACACCCCCCTCACACTCCCCCCTCACACCCCCCTCACCCTCTCCCCTCACACTCCCCCCCTCACCCTCCCCCTCAACCTCCCCCTCACACCCCCCCTCACCCTCCCCCCTCACACCCCCCCCTCACACTCCCCCTCTCACTCTCCCCTCTCACTCCCCCACTCACACACCCTCACACACTCCCCCCCCACACACCCCCCCTCACACACCCTCACACACTCCCCCCTCACACACCCTCACCCTCCCCCAACCACACTCCCCCCTCACTCCCCCCTCACCCCCCCTCACACTCCCCCCTCACACTCCCCCCTCACACTCCCCCCCCAACACTCCCCTCACACTCCCCCCCCCCACACTCTCCCCTCACACCCCCCCCTCACACTCCCCCCTCACACTCCCCCCCCAACACTCCCCTCTCACTCCCTCCCCACACACTCCCCCCCCTCACACTCCCCCCCACACACTCCCCCCCCCACACTCCCCCCCCACACCCCCCCTCACACTCCCCCCCTCACACTCCCCCCCACACACTCCCTTCACACTCCCCCCTCACTCCCCCCTCACACCCCCCCCTCACACTCCCCCCTCACACTCCCCCCTCACACTCCCCCCCCACACTCCCCTCACACTCCCCCCCCACACTCTCCCCTCACACCCCCCCTCACACTCCCCCCTCACACTCCCCCCTCTCACTCCCTCCCACACACTCCCCCCCTCACACTCCCCTCACACACTCCCCCCTCACACTCCCCTCACACACACCCCCCCTCACTCCCCCCTCACACCCCCCTCACACTCCCCCCTCACACCCCCCCTCACCCTCCCCCCTCACACTCCCCCCTCAACCTCCCCCTCACACCCCCCCTCACACTCCCCCCTCACGCTCCCCCTCACACCCCCCCCTCACACTCCCCCCTCACAACCCCCTCACCCTCCCCCCTCACCCTCCCCCTCACCCTCTCCCTCACACCCCCCTCACCCTCCCCCTCACACCCCCCTGCACTCTCCCCCTTACACTCCCCCCTCACACTCCCCTCTCACTCTCCCCTCTCACTCCCCCACTCACACACCCCTCACACACCCCCCCCCTCACACTCCCCCCTCACACCCCCCCTCACACCCCCCCTCACTCCCCCCTCTCACACCCCCCCTCACACTCCCCCCTCACTCCCCCCTCACACTCCCCCCTCACACACACACCCCTCACACACTCCCCCCTCACACACTCCCCCCTCACACACCCTCACACACTCCCCCCTCACACACCCTCACACACTCCCCCCCCACACACTCCCCCCTCACACACCCTCACACACTCCCCCCTCACACACCCTCACACACACCCCCCTCACACACTCCCCCCTCACACACTCCCCCCTCACACACCCCCACACACTCCCCCCTCACACACTCCCCCCTCACACACCCTCACACACACCCCCCTCACACACTCCCCCCTCACACACCCTCACACACACCCCCCTCACACACTCCCCCCCTCACACACCCTCACACACTCCCCCCTCACACACTCCCCCCCCACACACTCCCCCCTCACACACTCCCCCCCACACACTCCCCCTCACTCCCCCCTCACACTCCCCCCTCACACACACACCCCTCACACACTCCCCCCTCACACACTCCCCCCCCACACACTCCCCCCTCACACACTCCCCCCTCACTCCCCCCTCACACACTCCCCCCTCACACACTCCCCCCTCACACACTCCCCCCCCACACACTCCCCCCTCACACACTCCCCCCTCACACCCCCCCCTCACACACCCTCACACACCCCCCCTCACACACTCCCCCCTCACACACTCCCCCCTCACACACTCCCCCCCCACACACTCCCCCCTCACACACTCCCCCCTCACACACTCCCCCCTCACACACCCCCCCCTCACACTCTCCCCCTCACACACTCCCCCCCCTCACACTCCCCCCTCACACACTCCCCCCTCACACACCCCCCCCTCACACACCCTCACACACTCCCCCCTCACACCCCCCCCTCACACACCCTCACACTCCCCCCTCACACACCCCCCCCTCACACACCCTCACACACTCCCCCCTCACACACTCCCCCCTCACACACTCCCCCCTCACACACCCTCACACACTCCCCCCTCACACACCCTCACACTCCCCCCTCACACACTCCCCCCTCACACACTCCCCCCTCACACACCCTCACACACTCCCCCCTCACACCCCCCCCTCACACACCCTCACACACCCTCCCCCCCCTCACACACCCCTCACACACTCCCCCCTCACACCCCCCCCCTCACACACCCTCACACTCCCCCTCACACACTCCCCCCTCACACACCCTCACACACTCCCCCCTCACACCCCCCCCTCACACACCCTCACACTCCCCCCTCACACCCCCCCCCTCACACACCCTCACACTCCCCCCTCACACACTCCCCCCTCACACACTCCCCCCTCACACACTCCCCCCCACACACTCCCCCTCACACACCCTCACACACACCCCCCTCACACACTCCCCCCCTCACACACCCTCACACACTCCCCCCCACACACACCCCCCTCACACACTCCCCCTCACACACTCCCCCCTCACACACTCCCCCCTCACACACCCTCACACACTCCCCCCCCACACACTCCCCCCTCACACACTCCCCCCTCACACACTCCCCCCCCACACACTCCCCCCTCACACACTCCCCCCTCACACACCCCTCACACACTCCCCCCTCACACACTCCCCCCCACACACTCCCCCCCACACACTCCCCCCTCACACACTCCCCCCTCACACACTCCCCCCTCACACACTCCCCCCCCACACACTCCCCCCTCACACACTCCCCCCTCCCACACCCTCACACACTCCCCCCCCGACACACTCCCCCCTCACACACTCCCCCCTCACACACCCTCACACACTCCCCCCCCACACACTCCCCCACACACTCCCCCCCCACACACTCCCCCCTCACACACTCCCCCCTCACACCCTCACACACTCCCCCCTCACACACTCCCCCCTCACACACTCCCCCCTCACACACTCCCCCCTCACACACCCTCACACACTCCCCCCTCACACACACCCTCACACACTCCCCCTCACACACTCCCCCCTCACACACTCCCCCCTCACACACTCCCCCCTCACACACTCCCCCCTCACACACTCCCCCCCCCACACACACCCCCTCACACACTCCCCCCTCACACACTCCCCCCTCACACACTCCCCCCTCACACACCCCTCACACACTCCCCCCTCACACACACCCTCACACACTCCCCCCCTCACACACTCCCCCTCACACACTCCCCCCCTCACACACTCCCCCCTCACACACTCCCCCCCTCACACACTCCCCCCCTCACACACACCCCCCTCACACACTCCCCCCTCACACACTCCCCCCTCACACACTCCCCCCTCACACACCCTCACACACTCCCCCCTCACACATCCCCCTCACACACACCCCTCACACACTCCCCCCCTCACACACTCCCCCCTCACACACTCCCCCCTCACACACACCCCCCTCACACACTCCCCCCTCACACACTCCCCCCTCACACACTCCCCCCTCACACACTCCCCCCTCACACACTCCCCCCTCACACACTCCCCCCTCACACACACCCCCCTCACACACTCCCCCCTCACACACTCCCCCCTCACACACTCCCCCCTCACACACACCCCCCTCACACACTCCCCCCTCACACACTCCCCCTCACACACCCCCCCTCACACACTCCCCCCTCACACACTCCCCCCTCACACACACCCCCCTCACACACTCCCCCCTCACACACTCCCCCCTCACACACTCCCCCCTCACACACTCCCCCCTCACACACCCTCACACACTCCCCCCTCACACCCTCACACACTCCCCCCCACACACTCCCCCTCACACACTCCCCCCTCACACACTCCCCCCACACACTCCCCCCTCACACACTCCCCCCTCACACACTCCCCCCTCACACACTCCCCCCTCACACACTCCCCCCTCACACACTCCCCCTCACACACTCCCCCCTCACACACTCCCCCCTCACACACTCCCCCCTCACACACTCCCCCCTCACACACACCCCCCTCACACACTCCCCCCTCACACACTCCCCCCTCACACACTCCCCCTCACACACTCCCCCCTCACACACTCCCCCCTCACACACTCCCCCTCACACACTCCCCCCTCACACACTCCCCCCTCACACACTCCCCCTCACACACTCCCCCCTCACACACTCCCCCCTCACACACTCCCCCCTCACACACCTCCCCCCCCCACACACTCCCCCCTCACACACCCTCACACACTCCCCCCTCACACACTCCCCCCTCACACACTCCCCCCCCCCCCTCACACACTCCCCCCTCACACACTCCCCCCTCACACACACCCCCCTCACACACTCCCCCCCCTCACACACTCCCCCCTCACACACCCCCCCCTCACACACTCCCCCCTCACACACTCCCCCCTCA